>NC_087165.1:4721011-4738511 GCF_035594125.1 Scylla paramamosain
AAAAAGAAAAAGGAAAAAAAAATACATATAAATAAAAGGAAACACCCCATCCCCCCTCCCACACACACACACACACACACACACACACACACACACACACACACACACACACACACACACAGATGTCAATGATATGTGTGTGTGTGTGTGTGTGTGTGTGTGTGTGTGTGTGTGTGTGTGTGTGTGTGTGTGTGTGTGTGTGTGTGTGTGTGTGTGTGTGTGACCGGCCCAGAACTTCAACATTTAGAGGTAAACTAGCAGTATTCCATCTTACTTAAGCGTGATCGATCTCAGGTAAACACGCCAACCCTGGAGGCAGCTGTGTGTGTGTGTGTGTGTGTGTGTGTGTGTGTGTGTGTGTGTGTGTGTGTGTGTGTGTGTGTGTGTGTGTGTGTGTGTGTGTGTGTGTGTGTGTGTGTGTAGCAAACCACAAGAACAATGCCTTCAGTTTATACAATAGCCCACCAACAACAACTGGGGATAAAAAGAATAAAGATGGAAAAACCAACAACATTCATCATCACTATCGTTGCAAATAATACAACAACAACAACAACAACAACAACATGCACACCTATCTAAAACTAAAGAAAAAAAATACATATATAACAACAGTAATAATTTAACATCCATGATTACCGGTAGTACGTAGGCTGGAATAAAATGCTAATTAGCTTCCTCAATAATTAACTAACGAGCCTTCCCAACACCCACATGACCGCCCTGATGATGACGATGTGAATGCTGCAGCTCCACCGTACAGTAATCAATCGCCGGACACACACACACACACACATACACACACACACTGATCACCCCACACACCCGGAGGCGAACACAGGTCTCGCGTAAACACAAACACAAGACCAAACAAAACACAAATCAACCAGAGATCTCCACTACCTCCTCCTCTTCCTCTCGCCTACACCCACGTCCACCCTTCCTCATCTTCTTCTTCTTCCTCTTTTCCCTCCTTGTTTTTTTTTCTTTTTTTAATCCTCTTTCTCCAAGCTACATCCCATACCTACACTCAATTCCTCCTCCTCCTCCTCCTCTTCCTCCTCCTCCTCCTCCTCCTCCTTCCCTTCTTTTTTCTTATTCTTTTACTCCAAACTACATCCCACATCTAATCCTAGTTCCTCGTCCTCTTCCTCCTCCGCTTCCTTCTCCTCCTCCTCCTCCTCCTCCTGCTCTCTATTTTTATTCTTCTCTTCCTCCAGGCTACATCCCACATCCACCTTCTCTTCCTCCTCCGCATCCTCTTCTTCTTCCTCCTCCTCCTCCTCCACCACCACCACCACCAACCACATCCTCCTCCTCCTCCTCCTCCACCTCCTCACACTTCCCCCCCAACATCCCGTCCATGACCTTCTCCCCGTAGAGATATGCGCAGTGCCACCCGCTTCCTGCTTGTGTGTGTGTGTGTGTGTGTGTGTGTGTGTGTGTGTGCAATCCCCAGTTCGCGTATTGTACTGTGATATTTTCTCTCTCTCTCTCTCTCTCTCTCTCTCTCTCTCTCTCTCTCTCTCTCTCTCTCTCTCTCTCTCTCTCTCTCTCTCTCTCTCACCTACACCAAGAATTTTATGGCCATGGTTACAAGGCATGATACTGTTTGGCGGGGATCTGAGAATGCCCAATTATCCTACTCTTTCCTCACTCCCTCGCCTTGCCACGCAGCACCTCTTGCTCTTCAACCAGCGAGCGCAGATTCCCGTTACAAACACACCATTTCCCTGCTCAATGTGCCCTGTTCATCTTGCCTTTTAACTAGACCCCTCTCTCTCTCTCTCTCTCTCTCTCTCTCTCTCTCTCTCTCTCTCTCTCTCTCTCTCTCATCCATTTTCTGCCTTCATCAGCTTTTCTTCCACCTCATTCTCGCCGTCTCCTCCCATCAGTGACTACTATGTCTATCTCTTCTCAGTCTTCCATCTCTTATCGTCCCTTTTCTTTTTTTTTCTTCTTTTTCTTCTTCTTTTCTCTCTCTCTCTCTCTCTCTCTCTCTCTCTCTCTCTCTCTCTCTCTCTCTCTCTCTCTCTCTCTCTCTCTCTCTCTCTCGTCTTTCCTATCTTCACCTTCCCTTCTTCCCTTTCTATCCTTCCTCTCTATCTCCCTATCAACTTCACCTCCACCCATTCCCTCTTTCCTCTTCCTGTCTGTCTTTCTTTCCTATCTTCACCTACTCCTCTTTCCTCTCTACCTTTCTTGTCTTTCTCTCTCCCATTGTCTTCATTTTCTCCCCTTCCTGCCTCTCTCTCATCTACTCCATCTACTCCTCCTCCTACTCTCCCCTTGCCTTCCCTCTCTCCTCTCCCTACGACGTCGGAATGGAGCTTATATTTTCATCATAAATTTTTCTCTTAATAATCTCAAGAACCAATAAATACACCTGCCTCCATACCACCTGTCAATTTTTCCCTTATCCCAGCAGGCCTCTCCTTACTTCCTCTATAATGTTCAGTAGGTTAGGTTCTCTCTCTCTCTCTCTCTCTCTCTCTCTCTCTCTCTCTCTCTCTCTCTCTCTCTCTCTCTCTCTCTCTCTCTCTCTCTCTCTCTCTCTCTCTACTCGTCAGCATCAGATATTACAGTACAGCATCCTAGCTTAGTAGTGTGTGTGTGTGTGTGTGTGTGTGTGTGTGTGTGTGTGTGTGTGTGTGTGTGTGTGTGTGTGTGTGTGTGTGTGTGTGTGTGTGTGTGTGTGTGTGTGTGTGAGCCAGATAGATACTCTTACACACAATACCAAGAACATCCCAAACGAGAGGAAGAAAAGGCATCGACCGCACCATTACCTGAAAACAAAGAGCCACGTAGCACAGGCAGGTGGGTGGACGTACATACAACCCATCTATAGTACCGTACACAGGTGTGGCTCCGGCCTATTCCACCCTAGAGTGCTCCGTCCCATGCCTGGCCTCCCTCCTTCCCTCCCTCCCTCCCTCCCTCCCTCCCTCCGCTTTGTGCTAGGTATGTATGTAGTGTTGACTGAGGGGGTTCTACGTATACTAAGTGCATTTCTGTCAGGCGATGCACTTGTGAGCTTTGTTAGTAGTGGTGGTGGTGGTGGTGGTGGTGGTGGATGATGATGATGATGATGATGATGATGATGATGATGATGATGATGATGATGAAGAATGGAACAACAACAACGACATCAATAATAATATTGCTCCACTACTACTACTACTACTATCACCACCACTACTGCTACTATTACCACCACCACCACTTCAAGGGCAAGTTACAGTTTACAATTTTTCTTGATAAAAAAACAAAAAAAAAGAAAAAGGCGCATTATATGAATTTCTCCCCAGCCTGGCAGCCCCGGTAGTGTTTGTGTCAGTGTCACGTCACGCTGGCTTCGCTCGCCTCGCTGTGTCACCTCTCACCTTGTCTTACCGCGGTTCTTTCATGGACACCGGCGCCATAGTTGTCATCACCATCATCATCACCATCGTCATCGTCATCATTAGTATTATTATTGCTATTGTTGTTATTATTATTATTATTATTATTATTATTATTATTATTATTATTATTATTATTATTATTATTATTACTGTTATTATTATTGCTACTTTTATTATTATTATTATCAACATCATCATTATTATCATTACTATTAATGCGCTACTACCACCATCACAACCACTGCAAACAACAACAACAACAACAACAACAACAACAACAACAACTACTACTACTACTAATACTACTACTACTACAACAAGTATCACCACCCCAACAACCACTACCACAACTACTAACGCTGCTTTTCAAACTATCACCATCATTACGAACCACTGTATCGCACACGCCACTAGATTAACACACATCAGTATCATCACCACCACCACCACCACCACCACCATCACCACCATCATCATCATCAACACCAGCAGCAGCATCACCACGGTCATTATAGTGATGGCGGAGGGCTGCAATGGGTGGCTGCAAAACTGATTCACTCTTGATCCGGCGGGAATGAAGCTTCGGACGGAGGGAAGGAGGAAAGAGGGAAGAGAGGAAGGGAAGATAAGAAGATGAGGCGAGGAACGAAAGAGACATTTTTTCACTCTTTTCTCAACTATTACTACTTTCTTCCCCACAACGTTCATAGGGGAGGAGGAGGAGGAGGAGGAGGAGGAGGAGGAGGAGGAGGAGGAGGGAGGAGCAAGAGAGGCAGGGCTAAAAGAGAGGGGTAAAAGATAGGCAGAGGAGTAATCCATCATTTTCTACTCCTGTTTTCTCGCTCCTTCCTTGTCGCAGTAAGGAGGAGGAGGAGCTGCACGAGATGGAGGAGGAGGAGGAGGAGGAGGAGGAGGAGGAGGAGGAGGAGGAGGAGGAGGAGGAGGAGGAGGTGGAGGAGGAGAAAAATGGTTTCGCTATGCCATCAATCAATCCATATTTTTCCCTTGCACTTATATCGCTTAGAGGAGGAGGAGGAGGAGGAGGAGGAGGAGGAGGAGGAGGAGTGCAAACAGAGAAGGATTGTATCCTCCAGTTATTTTGGGTCAGATCACCTGAGCTGCATAACCACCACCACCACCACCACCACCACTTGACGTTACTCCACAGTCACACACACACACACACACACACACACACACACACACACACACACACACACACACACACACACACGCGCGTACTCTACAACCTCTACCCCTCTCTCTCTCTCTCTCTCTCTCTCTCTCTCTCTCTCTCTCTCTCTCTCTCTCTCTCTCTCTCTCTCTCTCTCTCTCTCTGACCTTTCCAAGAAGTCATAAAAATAATAAGGAAAAGTTCAGATGTTTTAACTACTACTACTACTACTACTACTACTACTACTACAACTACTACTATCATCACTATTAGTACTACCACTACTACTATTATTGGTATGTATGAGGTGAAAGGCAGTCATGGTTTTGAATTTAGCAACAGCAGCAGCAGCACCAGGACCAGCAGTAGTAGTAGTAGTAGTAGTAGTAGTAGTAGTAGTAGTAGTAGTAGTAGTAGTAGTAGTAGTAGTAGTAGTAGTAGTAGTAGCACCAGCAGCATCAGCAGCAGTGGAAATGGTGGGTAACAAATGTATAGTGTGTGTGTGTGTGTGTGTGTGTGTGTGTGTGTGTGTGTGTGTGTGTGTGTGTGTGTGTGTGTGTGTGTGTGTGTGTGTGTGTGTGTGTGTGTGTGTGTGTGTGTGTGTGTGTGTGTGTGTGTGGGTACGTAAGAGGGAGCAACGGATAGTATGTCAGACAGTGATGTGCATGTGGTGGTGATAGTGGTAGCTGTGGTGGTGGTGGTGGTGGTGGTGGTGGTGATTGCACATTCAGAATTTAACGCTGGAAGTACTGAAGGCGAATACTGATGGTGATACCCTCAGTTCATGACGTGACTGGCTGATTCTCTCTCTCTCTCTCTCTCTCTCTCTCTCTCTCTCTCTCTCTCTCTCTCTCTCTCTCTCTCTCTCTCTCTCTCTCTCTCTCTCTCTCTCTCTCTCTCTCAAAACACCGTGCCATGTGGATGACAGGTGGTCCTTTGAACAGCTCAAACCAGACACCGCGGGGGAGAGAGAGAGAGAGAGAGAGAGAGAGAGAGAGAGAGAGAGAGAGAGAGAGAGAGAGAGAGAGAGAGAGAGAGAGAGAGAGAGAGAGAGAGAGAGAGAGAGAGAGGGGACTTAAGATTACGAATGAGGTAAAGTAACAGAATATTAAAAGAAGCAAGATGATAAGGAGGGAAGAGAAGGAGACAAGAAGTAGAGAGTGAGATGTAAAGGAGATAAAAGAAAATGAGAAGACAAACAGAAGGGAAGAAGAAAGGTGATTGGTAGGAGACACAAAAGAGACGTGCGTGGAAAGGAAGGAGAGAAGGAAAGAAGAAAAATTAAACAAAGGTAGAAAAAGTTAATGAAAGAAAGGGAGAAGAGGGAAAGAGAAAGAAAAAAAGAAAGGAAGGAAGGAAGGAAGAGGAAAAGGAGGGAAGGTAGAAAAGTTAACGAACCAGAGAAAGAATGAAGGAAATAAATAAGTGGAAGAAAAAAAAAAGGAATGAATGGAAAGGAAAGGGGGGTAGGGAAAAAATTAAAGAACGAAATAGGAAGGAAAAGATTAAGAAAAAAAGAAAGAAAAGAAGAGGAAGAAAGGACAGAAAAGAAAGGAAGGAAAAAAGATGAGCGAAAGGAAAGAAATAAGTCAAGAAACAATGAAAAAAAAGAATGAGGGAAAGAAATAAACTAACGAAGGAGAAATAAAAGACGATGAAAGAAGCACGAAAAAAATAGAATAAAGAAAACAGACGAAAGACGAAAAAATAGGAAATAAAACAAATTAAGGAAACGAGGAAAGGAAGGAAGGAAGGAAGGAAAGGAGGAGAAAATAAAGAAGAAAACACGAATTTTCCATTATTCACTGTCTTTTACCACTTAACTCTCTCTCTCTCTCTCTCTCTCTCTCTCTCTCTCTCTCTCTCTCTCTCTCTCTCTCTCTCTCTCTCTCTCTCTCTCTCTCTCTCTCTCTCTCTCTCTCTAGTTTGTTTACATATTTGCTCCAGCCCTATCAAGTGGATGGGAAGAAAGGAGAAGAGGAAGGGAATGGAAGGAATGAAGTTAAGAAGAAGAGGAGGGAGGAAAAATGAGAGGGAAAATGCAGTGGGTGGTAGGGAAGAAAGAGGAAAAGGAAGGTGAACAGAAGGAATGAACTAAGGAAGAAGGGAAGGGGAGGAAAATGGAGGCAGGAATGGTAAGGATGAGAGAAAAATTTGCAAAGAAGGGACGGAAGAAAGGTGAAGGAGGAGGGGAAGTGAAAGAGATGAAGTAAGGAAGAAGGGAAGGGGAGGAATGGAAACACAGAAATGAACAATAAGAGAGAGAAAATGTGTAGGGAGGGAAGAAAGGAGAAGGCGAGATAGGTTAAAGAAGGAGTGAAGTAGGGAAAAGAGAAAGGGAGGAAGGGCAGGAAGAGAAAAGAGAGAAAGATGAGGAAGGAGGGAAGATAAGAAGCAAAGAAGGAGGTATAAAGCTTAGAAATGGAAAGGAAAAGTGAAGTGGGGAGAAAAAAGAAAGGAATAAAAGTAGGAAGAAGCGAAAACTGAGATAAGAGAGAAGGTAGACAAGAAGCAAAGAAAGAAATGAAAAAAAATCAGAAATGCAAAGAAAATGGAAGGTGAAGGGAAAAAAAAAGATAAAAAGGCCGGAAAGAGAAGGAAAACAAGAGCAAAGAAAAGTAGGAGACAGAGAAACGTATGTTGTTTTGGAGAAAGGAAGGGGAAAACAATTTGGATGGAGAAGAAATAGAAGGAAAACATAAGACAGGAGGAAAAACATTTATTGCATACGAAGATGAAGGACAGGGAGGGGAAAAAAAAAAAAAAACATTTCCATGATAAAGAAATTGGAGGAAAAGATAAACCGAAGGGTAAGCAAGAGGAAATGTGTGTGTACGTATGATAAAGAAATAAAAGGAAGAAAAGATTAAGAGTGCCTGATAGATAGATAGATAGATAGATAGATAGATAGATAGATAGATAGATAGATAGATAGATAGATAGACAGAAAAAATTGATCGATGGTTGACTGATTGAGAGATAGATAGATAGAAAGAGAAACAAGACTGGATGACTGATAGATAGATAGAAAGACAGACACGCAGACAAATTAATAGATATATACTCATTGGTTGACTGACTGAGATAGATAGACAGATAGATAGAGAACCATGGATATAAATTCATTGATACACTAACTGGTAGACAGATAAATAGATAGAATAGATAAATAGACAGACAGGCAGGCAGGCAGGCAGGCAGGTAGATAAATAAATAGACAGATTAATTATTGCAAGACTGACTGACTGACTGACTAAATGACTGACTGACTGACCGGGTGACTGACAAACTGATTTTAACACGACGTAAAAATAAAAAACATACAGCGTTGCACCTAACACAAAATAGAATAAAAAAAGAAGCAGCACGGTTCTTTAATACAATTGTGGAAAGAAGACCAAATAAGCTGACATGGCATGAAAGAAACTGTTATTAAAGACTGAAATAATCACGGCCAGAATAGTTCTTGCATCTCGCGAGGACTGGAAGCTGAAGACAAATGGGAAGGAGGAGGAGGAGGAGGAGGAGAGGAGGAATTAAGAGTAATGAATGAGGATTAAGACCATGGAAATACAATGAAAGGGATAAAACGAGAAAAATGAGAAGAGAACGAACGTAAAGCGGAGAGATGAGAGAAAGAAACAGGTGAAAAAAAATAGAGAAATTAGGAAAAAAAAAAACAGAAGATTGAGAAGGAAAGGATAAAATGAAAGGGAAAAACAGAAATTAGGAATGAAAAGGGAAGGAATAGAATGATGAAAATACTGCAAAAGGAAATAACATAAAACGGAGAGAGAGGAGAAAAAAAAACGAGGATAAAACAGAGAAATAAAAAAAAAACAGGTTGTGAAGGGAAGTATAAAAAAATTGAGGAAGAAAAGGAAAAGAATAGAATGATGAAAACACAAAGAGAAATAACGTAAAGAGGAGGAAAAAAATAGATAGAAGAAAAGAAGCAGTGACGAAAACAGAGAAATGTGAGGAAGTGAAAAAAAAATGAAGATTGGGAAGGAAAGGAGAGCGAGGAAAAAAAATAATATGAGCGAGGAAATAAAAGAAAATAATGGTAAAGAATGGAGGGAGGAAGAGAAATAAAAGATGGAAGAGAAGAAAGAAAAACAGTGTGGGATTAAAAACATGGGAAAAATGATAGGCGAAAAGGAGGGAAAAATAAAGAAACAGCTGGAAAAATAGAAAAATGGCAGGAACATGGGAGGAGAGAAAATTGAAGGTGAGATGGGGAAAGGAAAGGTAGGAATGGAAAAGGAGAGAGAGAGAGAGAGAGAGAGAGAGAGAGAGAGAGAGAGAGAGAGAGAGAGAGAGAGAGAGAGAGAGAGAGAGAGAGAGAGGTGGAGAAACAGAAAATAGGAAGAAATTAGAGAAATTGCAAGCGAGAAGAGCAATGGAGAGAGAGAGAGAGAGAGAGAGAGAGAGAGAGAGAGAGAGAGAGAGAGAGAGAGAGAGAGAGAGAGAGAGAGCAAACAATAACAAAAGACTTGGAGAGAGAAAAATTACACGAGTTTTGAAAGATAAAAAGAAAAATAAGAATATAAAAAGAGGGAAACAAGGAAAAAAAAGGAAGGAAACAAAAAAAAAATGAAGTAAACTGCAAAGTGTATCCTTGCCTTGCCCTCCCCTCTTTTTCCCTCCCTCTTCTCCCCTTCCTTCTTCCCCCTGCCTCTTCCCTTCCTCTTCGCCCAGCCCGTACCGTTCCCTTGCCTCAATTCCCCTTGTCTCCCCCTTCGTCTTCCGCTTCCTATCTTTCCCTCCTCCTCTCCTCCCCACCTTCCCCTGCAGCCAAGTCAGGTCAGCAAGCGTCGCCATGGCAACCAGGACGCCGATGGGGCCATGTAATTATATGCTTCTTTCTTGACCTTCCGTGACCCCCACCAACTGGCCGGCTTATGACCCCTCCATCACCACCACCACTGCCACTATCATTGCCACTGCTATCTCAAACACTCACACAGATACACACACACACATACTTTCTGACACGTTTAAAATACTGTACGCACTATACTTGTTTCTCTCTCTCTCTCTCTCTCTCTCTCTCTCTCTCTCTCTCTCTCTCTCTCTCTCTCTCTCTCTCTCATCTGGTCACTCACGTACTTGCTCTCTCACTTTTTTTACTTATTCATGCTCTCTTTTCTCCCCCCACCTCTCTCTCTCTCTCTCTCTCTCTCTCTCTCTCTCTCTCTCTCTCTCTCTCTCTCTCTCTCTCTCTCTCTCTCTCTCTCTCTCTCTCTCTCTCTCTCTCTCTCTCTCTCTCTCTCTCTCTCTCTCTCTCTCTCTCTCTCTCTCTCTCTCTCTCTCTCTCTCTCTCTCTTTAATCACTCAGTCTCATCCCTCACTCTTGAATTCACTCACTCTCTTACTTAATCATCCTCTCATTTTTCTCACTCACTCCCTCACTTACCGCTCTTCACCTCACCTCACTCCTCACTCTCTCCTTCCCTCCCTCCTTCCCTCCCTCCCTTCCTCACTCCCTCACTCACCGCGTCTTCACCTCACTGCCTCACCCCAGCGCCTCATACTCATCCAGCTCACAACTTTAACTTGACCTAACTCTCACTCACCCATTCATTACGTACACCTGCCACCCTTACCTTGACTTCCTCTCTCTCTCTCTCTCTCTCTCTCTCTCTCTCTCTCTCTCTCTCTCTCTCTCTCTCTCTCTCTCTCTGCCGCTGCCACTACTACTACCACCACCACCACCGTCATCATCATCATCTACAGCCATACTGGTCGTGGCCTGTAGATAAACAATATAAATAAAGTCTCTCTCTCTCTCTCTCTCTCTCTCTCTCTCTCTCTCTCTCTCTCTCTCTCTCTCTCTCTCTCTCTCTCTCTTTCTTCGTCTTTCCGCCTGTCTGGCTTTCCCCTCTCTCGTTTCATCCACCACTGGATCGCCGCTCTGTCAAGACTAACCGTGCAAAATATTGTCAATTTCACACAAAACATAACATCATACAGCCCGTTTCCCGTCAATTCTTTGTTTCATTTCACCACCTTAATCAATACTAAAGTCCGACCTTCCTCTCTCTCTCTCTCTCTCTCTCTCTCTCTCTCTCTCTCTCTCTCTCTCTCTCTCTCTCTCTCTCTCTCTCTCTCTCTCTCTCTCCCCTCATATTTTCTCTCCCGCAACCATTAGCTTTCCGACCCCAACCTTCCGTTTCTCTCTCTCTCTCTCTCTCTCTCTCTCTCTCTCTCTCTCTCTCTCTCTCTCTCTCTCTCTCTCTCTCTCTCCTATACACATCCCCTCCCCATTTATTTGTATACGTGTATATGGGCGTATGCATGTATATTTGACTGTCTACTCGTACATATAACTCCTACAGTTAAGACAATATTTCATAGAGTAACTCCTGAATTTTCAAAATGTAAAAACTAAATCAAGACACAGTTTACTATAGTTTACACAGCAAATCTTTCTGGATAAAACCATGAATTATAATTATTCTAGTGTTCTGTCCCTTAGTTCTTCCCTTCCCTTCCTTCCCTTCCCTTCCCTTGCATGTGTTCACGCTGGATGCTGGCGTATATTTGTGCCCCAGTCTTTCCCTTCCCTTCCCTTCCCTCGCATGTGTTCACTCTGGATGCCGGCGCATATTAGTATTCACATCAAGCTGTGAGTAATGGGCATTTCTGTACATATTGCCGTCCCCCTGAAATAAGGAGATTTATACTGACAGATACACTATTAATCTCAATAAATGGGGTGACGTGAAGATCAGTCAACACAACTATTTTTTAGAAGGAATGACATTACATGAGGTGATGTTAGCTATTTTGCTTTAGGTTAGGTTGGGTTAGATTACATTAGATTATTAGATCAGGTAACGTATCTTAATGTACAGTAGCTCATCCCAAATATGTAGTTTATTTTGTCTATCATTTATTCTATTTACGTATTTTATTTGTGTCAAAGCAGCTAGACAAGGGAGAAATATGAAAAAAATAAAAGCACGCTCAATTTGCCGCATTCCAACAGTAAATTATAGAAAGTTTTAAAAAGTAGACGGTAAAAACTCTCTCCCTATTATTTCTGCTTTTCCTTCTGCCGGCAAAATGAACCGTTTAAAGAAGCACAGTATCAAGGCTCCTCAGAGACTGCACTGGCCATCCTTCCTGGTTCTTCTGCTTCTTTTAGGACAACGACACAGACAGCGGCAATGTTTTGTCAGTTTTTCCTGGATCGGTCTCCCTGACATGCAATGAATGAATGATTAAATAAATATGTACATAAATGAATTAATTAACAAATAAATACTTCCGGACATGTCATCATACTCCTCTTTCGACACATTATGAGTCATCAGGTGGAAAAACCCATCAACCAACGAAACGAACAATCAAACAAATAAACATAAAACAAGTAGCGTTATCCAGAGTCTACCTGTGAAACGAATGAAAGAGTGAAGGCAACAGTTAATTCTTGCATTAGTGAAATGATGTGACTGCTTCCCATTACGCCAATGAATGGAATCAAAAGTAAATGCTGACCTATGTGCATCTTACTCTCCCATCACCCACACGCAGGAGGAAAAACACTGGCAGGTATGGAGAAACCAAACACTGTCTTGCGTACATTCGTCACCCACACGAAGGAGGGAAAACACACGCGGGTAATGATTTCAATAGTTCATCGGTGAAAGAGTGAAGTACCATTTAACTCTCGTGTTGTTAAGAAGACGTGACTGTACAAATAACCCAATAAATAAAGAAACTAATTCAAACACCGACTTATACCTTACTTCGTCACCCGCTTGAAGAAGGTACAAAAACAGATAAAGAGCTCATATGTTTAGCGATGAAGGAGTGAAGATTCCAGTTAACTCTCGCATTATCAAGAGTGACTATTCAAATAACCAAATAAAAAATAATATCAAACAGAAGCTTAACACCTTCCTCTTTTGTCATCAAGAAGAAAAAACACAACAACACTTAGAGTTCATTGTCACCCTCAGCCTTCCCTCACACACATTCCTTCCTACTTCACCGCCTACTTCCTCCACCTGCCGCCGCCCCTGACCCTCCTGCACATCCCTCACTCATCCCTCACGATCACACAGGCATGGCTGATGAGGTCACGTCTGTCAGCTGTGTGTGTGTGTGTGTGTGTGTGTGTGTGTGTGTGTGTGTGTGTGTGTGTGTGTGTGTGTGTGTGTGTGTGTGTGTGTGGGTGTGGTGTGGGTGTGGTGTGTGTGTGTGTGTGCGTGTGCGTGTGGGTGTGTGTGTGGGTGTGGTGTGGGTGTGGTACGGTGTGTGTGTGTGTGTAATAATAATAATACACGGTTTATTCTTTAGGCAGGTGTGTGTGTGTGTGTGTGTGTGTGTGTGTGTGTGTGTGTGTGTGTGTGTGTGTGTGTGTGTGTGTGTGTGTGTGTGTGTGTGTGTGTGTGTGTGTGTGTGTGTGTGTAGGAGTGGGGGAAGGAAGAGAAATGGATAGGACAAGAAAAGCCAGGCGAGAAAAGGGCGATAAAGGAAGGATTAGGAAAGAGAAACGAGAGAGAGAGAGAGAGAGAGAGAGAGAGAGAGAGAGAGAGAGAGAGAGAGAGAGAGAGAGAGAGAGAGAGAGAGAGAGAGAGAGAAAACTTGACAGCAAAAAAGGGGAAATAAGAGAGGAGGAGAGGAGAGGAGGGACAAAGAGAGGAGGAAGAAAGGAACTTGAGGAGAGACGAGATAAAAAAAAAGGAAGACAAAAAACAATACATGGATAAAAAAGAACCGTGAGTTGCGAGAGAGAGAGAGAGAGAGAGAGAGAGAGAGAGAGAGAGAGAGAGAGAGAGAGAGAGAGAGAGAGAGAGAGAGAGAGAGAGAGTTCACTGATTGACTGATTGATTGATTTAAAGCACCATGACAGAGAGAGAGAGAGAGAGAGAGAGAGAGAGAGAGAGAGAGAGAGAGAGAGAGAGAGAGAGAGAGAGAGAGAGAGAGAGAGAGAGAGAGAACAAACAAATAAGCGTGGGAAACAAAAAAATAAATAACTAATATGGAAAGAAAACAATAAAAAGAAGAGGAACAATAAAGGGAAGAGGAGGAGGAGGAGGAGGAGGAGGAGGAGGAGGAGGAGGAGGAGGAGGAGGAGGAGGAGGAGGAGGAGTAAGGGAGAAGGGAAGAGGAAAGGAGGGGAAGGAAATGCCTGATCAAGAGAACATGATACAACGCCACCTCCACCTCCACCTCCACCTCCACCTCCACCACCACCACCACCATCTCCTCCTCCTCCTCCTCCTCCTCCTCCACCTCTTCTTCCTCCTCGTCCACTAGCCTCCACTATCCTCCCTTCTGCTCCTCCTCCCTTGACCAAGCTTTCTGGGCTCGGGAGGAGGAAGAGGAGGAGGAGGAGGAGGAATACAGGAAGGTGATGGGGGCAGTAGGGCACTATCTCTCTCTCTCTCTCTCTCTCTCTCTCTCTCTCTCTCTCTCTCTCTCTCTCTCTCTCTCTCTCTCTCTCTCTGTGGTGGATGAGACAAGAGTTAACAGAAACAAATCATTCAGACAAGGAAAGGAGACGTCCACACACACACACACACACACACACACACACACACACACACACACACATACGAACGAAACCTACATACATACAGCTCTCTCTCTCTCTCTCTCTCTCTCTCTCTCTCTCTCTCTCTCTCTCTCTCTCTCTCTCTCTCTCTCTCTCTCAAGGCCGCCACACACTTGTACCCTCGTCATTCACTCCCCTACACTCTTTCCTTCCTCCCCGTCACCTGGTTTGGATGTCACGCTCAATGGTGTGGAGTTTACCTGAGAGAGAGAGAGAGAGAGAGAGAGAGAGAGAGAGAGAGAGAGAGAGAGAGAGAGAGAGAGAGAGAGAGAGAGAGAGAGAGAGAGAGAGAGAGAGAGAGAGAGAGAGAGAGAGGGGGGCAAGGGGGCAAAGCGAGGGGAGAAAGAAAAAAAGAAAAGAAAAGAACGAGAAAGGAAAGAGAATATTTATGTATATACCTTTCTCCTAATCGACTCGTGTGAGAGGGAGAGAGAGAGAGAGAGAGAGAGAGAGAGAGAGAGAGAGAGAGAGAGAGAGAGAGAGAGAGAGAGAGAGAGAGAGTCATATAAACCTGTACTCTAATCGACAGCTGAGAGCGTTATATAAACAAAGACACACACACACACACACACACACACACACACACACACACACACACACACACTCGGTTGTTGATGACATGAGGAGCATAAAAAAAAGTAAAAGGGGGAAGGAAAAAGAAGAAAAAAGGGAAATAGAAAGGAAAAAAACATCCACTTGACCTCTGAGTGTGTGTGTGTGTGTGTGTGTGTGTGTGTGTGTGTGTGTGTGTGTGTGTGCCCTGCCGTCAATGTGGAAGACAGCCCTCTGGTGTCCGGCGCAACAACTTTGTTTGACGTCATAGTAATTATATTTGTCATGTCGGGTCTCACGCTTTTAAATACCCCTTTTTGTTTTAGTACGCCATCCTCCACCACACACACACACACACACACACACACACACACACACACACACACACACACACACACACACAACCGAGTATTTAATCTCACGCCAGCAACAATGGACTAAATTTCACAAACATGAAACTGTGGAAGAGAGAGAGAGAGAGAGAGAGAGAGAGAGAGAGAGAGAGAGAGAGAGAGAGAGAGAGAGAGAGAGAGAGAGAGAGAGAGAGAGAGAGAGAGCAATATATCACAGCCTTCACATAAGACCCAGGAAACAAGAAGCAGAAGCAAACCAGTAAGAAGAAGAAGAGCGAGCGAGCGAGTAAATTCTTCCTTTAAAAGTAGGTCAGGTAAGTCGACAGGTGTTTATAACTTTGTGCCAATGTTTCGTCTGATGCTCCCCACTCTCTTCTCCCCTCCCTGGCCTCCTCCCTCCCCCACACAGACCACTCCTATGATATATCTCTGGGTGGTATTCTTGAATATCTTGGGTTCTCATGAGGGTTACTTTCAAACACCACAGAGATTATTAGTTAGGTTCTCAAGATTTTTCTGCTACTGATTGTGCAGAATGCTAGTTGAACTACCACCCCTACCATGAAAAGACCCTTGGAAAAAGCTATTTATTTTGATTACACCCTGTTAAGAATGCAGTGTTATTTTTATCAGTGACACTGCAGAATATTTGTTAAACTATCACTGATCAAAAGACCCCTAAAAAAAACTACTGGCTACACCCTGTTAACAGTAGTAAAATTAAGAGCAGTGCTATTTTCACCACAGATAGTGTAGAATACTTATTAAGCTATCACTATGTAGGACAATGAAAACATTCTCGAAAACTTTAATAATTTTCACTGCAACGTGTTGAAAGTAGTAATTTAAGAATATAATGTTATTTTCGCATTGACAGAGCAGAATATTTATTAAATTATCACTATAGCCATGAAAACACCCTTGAAAAACAAAAAACTAGTAATTTCTACTACACCCTGTTGATAGCAGTATGAATACGATGTTATTTAGCGACTGATAGTGCAGAATACCTATCAAACTATCCATAGAACCATAAAAACACCACCTTTGAAAACCCTAATAATTTTCACTATATCCTGTCGACAGTATGAGAGACAAAATATTTATTTTCTCTCACACTCACCGTCTCAGGCTCTCAATCTTCCTGCACCTCGTCCTCAACCTCCTTCGTCTTCTTCCTCCACCTCCTTCGTCTCCATCTTCTTTCCCACTACACCTCCTCCTCCTCTTACTGTCTTTTCCTCCTCCATGGTCGTCTCCACCACCACCACCACCTGCATCTTCCATCTCCTCTGAGGCAACTGGATCCTACGCAAAGTTTGGCCTGTTAAGATACGACCTGTAGCTGTCTTGCGGTCGCCGGCCACCACAAGATGAAGAGTTGCCGCGGTGAGGAGCAAAGCCTGAGTGATGGGCTGGTGTGGGCTTGACATTGCCTGAATGATGGGCCGGAGGTGTGCTAGGGCTCGAGCACAGAGAGAGAGAGAGAGAGAGAGAGAGAGAGAGAGAGAGAGAGAGAGAGAGAGAGAGAGAGAGAGAGAGAGAGAGAGAGAGAGAGACAGTGTGTGTGTGTGTGTGTGTGTGTGTGTGTGTGTGTGTGTGTGTGTGTGTGTGTGTGTGTGTGTGTGTGTGTGTGTGTGTGTGTGTGTGTGTGTGTGTGTGTGTGTGTGCGCGCGCGCGATGGGTGGAGTGTGGTGGTGGAGAGCTGAGTTATGGATGGTTAAGTGAGTGAAAGGGGAGGTGGTGGTGGTGGTGGTGGTGGTGGTGGCGATGGTGGTGGTGGTGATGGTGGTGGTGGTGGTGGTGGATCGACTCTGTGGCCAAAACAAGTCCAGTATTTCACTCACGTAACGCTAGGGGGGGGGGGGGGGGAGAGAGAGAGAGAGAGAGAGAGAGAGAGAGAGAGAGAGAGAGAGAGAGAGAGAGAGAGAGAGAGAGAGAGAGAGAGAGAGAGAGAGAGGAGGAGGAGGAGGAGGAGGAGGAGGAGGAGGAGGAGGAGGAGGAGGAGGAGGAGGAGGAGGAGGAGGAGAGGTGAGACAATGAGGGTTGGAAAAAGGAGTCATCAAGAAGCCAAGAAGAAAGAAAAAAGAAAGAAAGAAAAAGATGAAAAAGAAAGAAGAAAGAAGGGGAAGGGAAGAGAAAGAAAGGAAAAAAAGGAAGAGTCAAACAAAGGAAAGGAAGAACGGAAGGAACTGAAGGAAGGTAGAAAGGAAGGAAAAAAGGAAAAGAGGGATTTTAGGGAAAGAAAGATTGCAGAAAGGAAGAAAAAAGAGAAAACAACTGAATGAAGGAAGGAAGGAAAGAAGGAAGTATTGGAAGATGGAAGGAACGGGATCATCAAGAAACCAGGAGAGGGGAAGGAAGGCAAGGAGGAAGGAAGACAGGGAGGAAGGGAGACAGGGAGGAAGGGCAGGGGATGAGGGTGGGAAGGTCAGGCCAGCAGGGA
>NC_087165.1:4746011-4751011 GCF_035594125.1 Scylla paramamosain
AGGCCTGAGAGGGGAGGCGAGAAGGGTGAGGGATGAAGGATGAGGGGTGAAGCAAGGTGAGTGAGGGGAGACGGGTTCACTGCTGAGAGATTTATTCTGTTGGGGGAGTGGGCAGGGCATTCTTGATCAGAGGAGGAGGAGGAGGAGGAGGAAGATCACGAATAGAACGATGACAACAATAACGGCGACGAAGAAGAGGAGGAAGGGAGGAGAAGGAGAAAGGGAGGAGAAGGAGAAAGGGAGAAGGAGGAAGGGAGGAGCAAGAAGGGAGGAAGAAGAAGATCGGGAGGGGGGAGTAGGAGTAAGAAGAGATGAAAAACACAGAGAAAAGGAAAGGGTTGAGATTCTTCCTCATTTATTTTTATTTATTTATACTATCTATTTATTTATATCTCTCCACACCACGATCACGTCCAGCCTCCACTTCGCCTCTCCCTGCCGCAGTAATGCAAACAATGCGTGCCTCCTCCCTTGAAGCAGCCCAGCCCAGCCCAGCCCAGGGTGTGTGTGTCTTTCAGGTCGCGTCTCACTCACTCCTCCAGAATATTACGTCCCTCGACAACACCTGTCCTCTTCGCCCGGTAAAACACGAGCAAGGCCTAAGAGCACCTGCCTCCTCCTCCTCCTCCTGATCCCCCTCCTGCTCCTCCTCCTGCTCCTCCTCTTCTTCCTGTTGTCGTTTTTGTTAATGTTATTATGGATGATGGTGGTGGTGGTGTCAGTCGTCTTGTTCTTATTCTCTTTTTCTTCTTCGTCGTCTTTCTATTCTTAATTTTCTTTTCTCTTCTTGTCTTTCCTTTTCCTCCTCTTTCTCCTCCTCCTCCTCCTCCTCCACACACACACACACTAACCTCCCGTACATTGCTTACCTGCTATCGTACATGCGGGACAAATTACCGTACTCGGCTATCGACTTACTCAGGTGACGGGCCAGCTTGGGGCGCTGTGATGGCACGGCGCAAGGTGTACGGGAGGGACTGCTTACCTGGAATAGAGAGACTCGTCAGGTAAATGGGTAAGGAGATGGGTAGGTAGGTATATATATATGGGTAGCGAGAGAGACAGGTAGGTAAGTAGATAGACAGGTAAGGAAATACTCGTACATATATACAGACATAAAGAAAGAAAATTATAGAAAGACTGACAAATACTGGCTGACTGAATGACAGACATTTAAACTGATAGACAGATACTGAGAGAAAGACAGAGAGAGAGAGAGAGACAGACGGGCAGAAGGACAGGGAGATAAGTACAGACAGGTAAACAGACAGAAAAACAGACAAGCATAGTCACAGATAACTCGATAGATAGATAGACATAAAGACAGACAGACAGAAAGACGGACAAAGATAGACAAATAAACTGAGGGATAGCTAGACGGAATCTGAAGTAGTAATAATGACAAAAATGTATATCACCTCCGATCTTTGCATTTTCTTTATTATTTATATTATTATTTGAATTATTATCTTTTTTTCTTCTTTAGTTTGGTAGATAAGAGTAAAAAAGTCTTAAGCAGGGATGTTTACAAAAATCTTTACCCGTTCCTTTACCTTTTATAAAAGATCTATTGCCTTTCACCTTTGCACTTTCATCACTCTTTTATTTTTATTTATTTTTTAAGTTTGCTGTATGTAATAATGATGAAAAAAAATAAATAAATAAAATAATAATAATAATAATAATCAGCCTCCTCCTTCTACGCATATTCTTTATTCATATTCAGTTTGCTGCATGTAATAATAGTGGAGAAGAAAAAAATATATATAATACCTTCCATCTTTACAATTTATTTATTATCATTTTCTTAATCTGCCGTACGTTATAAAGATTATGAAAATATCTCCGTTGTTACCTCCAATCTTACCACCCTTTCTTTTTCTTTTTTTTTTTTACTCCTTTTAAATTTGTCGTATGTGTTGATAATAAAAGCTAACATCCACCTTTACATTTGCACATCATTTTTCCTTTATTTCCAGAGTGCCGAGAATTACTTTGATGTAATAAAGAAGAACCAGAGAACAAGAGCGCCTTCAATAACGTAATATCTCTTGTAACCAAAAAAAGAACGCAAGAAGAGGCGAAAAAAGGACCAAAAAAAAGAAGAAATAGACCAAAATGATGAAAGGAAGAAAGAAACGAAAAAATAATGAAAAAAAAGAAACGGGGAAAAAAACAACAAAGGAAAGAACAAAACGAAAAAAAAAAAAGCTGAAGGAAGCAAAACAGCGGAAACAAAACAAAGGAACAAAGAAACTAAAATTAGGAAAAGGAGACAACAGAGGATGAAAAAGCATAAACAAAAATCTATTCCCAGGTGCATGATTTTTAAGGAAACCCTCCCCCTCTCTCTCTCTCTCTCTCTCTCTCTCTCTCTCTCTCTCTCTCTCTCTCTCTCTCTCTCTCACTCAGTCCATAAAACACACCAATAGGTTACCAGGTCAAAACCAGAGTAAATATGGCACCAGATACAAGTGTGGATATTTTTAGAACGCGAGTAATATGCAGCGTAACTTGCACATGTTTCACTACAGCAGTACGGGGACCAGCCACCAAGCCAGAGCCAGAGACCCAGCCAGCCACCCAGCAGGACTCTACACTTGTAATATCCAACTTCCCGCAGCCAATCCCCGCCTCCCACACACACAGCGGGGCAGCAGCAACGAAAAGTGAGAACTGGCGAGGAGGGAAGAACAAGAACATCTACGTGTGTGTGTGTGTGTGTGTGTGTGTCTGTGAGGCGGTGGCTGCGAACGTAATCATCTGCATTGTGGTGAGCAAATGAGGTAGATGGATTACGAAAAGCCGAACCCAGCCAGACTAAACCTGTCTGTCCCCGGCAAGATGATAAGATGATTGCCGAGCTACGTCGAATGCCGAGACGGTGCAGACGGAGTTAGTAAGAAGAGAGAAAGAAATATAGCAAAATAAATAAACAGATAGATAAAATAGTAAAGAACGAAAGAAAAGAAAGGAAGAAAGAAAAAGGGGTAAAGAAAAGAAAATATAAAATAAATAAAAAATCATGTTTCGTAATAGCATAAGTAAATGGGTAAAAGAGAAGAGTAAAGAACGAAAGGAAAGAAAGAAAAGAAAGAAAACAATGAAAAGAATAAAGATGAAATTTAAAAAAATATATATAAAAAAAGTCTCGTAATAGTATACCAATTACATAAAAGAGTGTTACCCGTGCAATATCACATTTACTTGGTTACAATTACCTGTGTAACTGTCCTTGAGGGTACAGTTCTACAGTTTCATATAAAAAAGTAATAATGGCACCACAACAATACTAGGATGAAACAGAGAGGGAAGCTGCCGCTCCAATATCACGTTCACTTCCCGGCTATAGCTCCTACGTCAGGAGTGGTACTAGTACATTTATACAGTTCAACCCCTTCACTGCTATTTGGTACGTACATCTTTCTTTAACCACACTTCTTCCCGCTATACAGCCGCTTCCAAACGTTATACCGGCTAGAAATTGCAAAATCTATTTCTTTTCATCCGTTTCTTTCTTGAAGGTGCTTATAAAGATTTCATACTCTCTTTAGTGCTGGGAATCGTTATATATCCCAGCGAAAGGGTTAATAGAAAAGATAACAATATTACAATAATGATGAGATAAAACAGAGGGAGGATACCGGTCTAATATCACATTCACTTCCTGACTAATTCGAACACGAAAGTGATCGAAGTGTCCTTGGACGAGCCGCTGGGTGCATAAGATTTAATAAAGCTGAATTGCCTAAACGAGTACACCGTTATCACATGCAACAAACACGCGTCTCCCGGGACAAGGCGCGGCACAGACAGCGGCAACTTTTTAATCCACAAGTGGCGGCATTTCGGTAATAATTTCTCGTCAGTTTTCGAGCCTGGAGGCGGCGCATGAGTTTGGCGGCGGCGAGCGTGTGGTAGCGGCAGCAGCAGTGAAGGTAATCAGCAGTGTCTCGCCTCAGCGTCTGCTCCGTGACGACAGCTGGGCCTGCTTTTGACCTACAGCTTCGGGGTGAGGGAGAGAGAATATAAAAACGCATGTGCTGTTAAATTAATGAAAGGGGAATAGCAGTACACATGTAAAAGAGGGACAAGACACAATGAGAAGGGCAATACTGCAACCCTCCTCCCTGTCTGTGCTGCGAGTTAGAATATAAAAAACGCATGTGGTGTTAAATGAATAAAATGAGAGTAGCAATACAAAGCAGTATAAAGAGAAAAAAACAACTGGAAGGAGATTACTGCAGCCCTTTTCCCTCGCGTTGCTTGCAAGTGAGGTTTGTATGCTCTCTTGTTCTCCTACTCCTGCCGGCCTGAGCGGAGGGAGAGCCACTAACACAGCAGGTGCTCGCCAGGGACCGCCCGCCCTCACTCATTTCTCACGCCGCTGCCCACAAATTATGCACACTAATGACGAATCTGCGATTGTTCGTGATGTGCATTAAAAAAGTTGTAACATACAGCAGGCACGCCGTACCACCATTCAGAACCACCGTGCCGTGACTGCACTGAACCATTGCCCGCAGCACTCATTACTTCATTCATTATGCATATGTATATCACGAGCCAATATTGCGTTATTTATTCATTCTCCTCCTTTTCGTATAGTAAGTACGTAATATACAGTAGGCGTATAGAAGAGAACATGATGCAGGAAGCCCCCACACCTTGGTCCGCCTATTCACTTGATCTCAGCTCAGAGTGGTAAGGGGTGTTGGGCGCGAGAGTCACAGCGGCAGTGCTTCCTTTATTTGGCCCTAAGTACCGCTGGCTTGGGTGAGCACGATGGGTCAGCCGCCTGTGCTTGTCCCTTCAGGTTACGTCCTCCCAGCCTAGCACGCTTCCACCCCACCTCCTGCCTCAATAAATTACTTAAGTGCCCCATTAGTGAAAATTTATTATCGCACAACAGTCTTGCGCAGCTGACCTCTACCCCTTGCTTGATGCACACACACACACACACACACACACACACACACACACACGTTCCTGTCTAGCGC
>NC_087165.1:4756011-4758511 GCF_035594125.1 Scylla paramamosain
TTAATGATATAATCTTTTAGTTTTGATTTATTTTATTTACTTATTTATTTTTACGTCGTATTCACTCCTGTTATGTATCCTTTTGAGGTTTCATAACGTGTTTCCTACTTTAATATTTTAATTTTCCTCCTCCACTTATAATTATGTTATCTATAACTGATATTTATTTTTGTTCTTCGTCTTGGCGCAACCTTTAGCACTGTACATCCGGCGCCACGTGATCCTTCCCTTGTGACGAAATGCAACAAATGTTCAGGCCATAAAATCACAGAATCACTTAATCACACATTAACAAAAATAAATGAAGGGACACGTACAGCTGCAGTCAAAAGTCACGTAATCTGCCACACTTACTCTCATTGTATTTTGCGACTTCCATTGTAGTTTCCGTCCCTGGTAAACTGACAGACTCATTATAAAACATGACGGCTGGAAGAATGTCAACAGATAGGAAACTTAGAGGAAGTAAAAACACTAATTAGAGAGAAAATGAGCACCAAAGATTACTTATATGGCTGACACTGCATGGATATTTGTCACGTGTCAGCTGGAAGGGATGAGACGCAATTACTTATCCCGTATCCAGCGCCATCCATTGAAAAGAAAGAGAGATACAGTCACGGCCAAAAGTTTGTTCATGTGCCGTATTCTCCAACACTAATTTAACCGTTTCGTCTCAACCGTAACCCCTTTGATGTGTTGCTCGTCACCTTACAAAACCTGAGAAGTGAAAGATTCCAACGAGATCAGAGGACGTAAGACTGAAGTAAGACGCTAAACACGGTGGCAGTGAGAACATCAGATTTTAAGATTTCTGGCCGGGACTGTACCAAGATTATATAACTACAGAGACAGATATACCGAAGGACAGGTAGATGGACTTTAGAAGCATGGGTTGATAGACGTGGGAACACAAGTGACTAGGTTAATTAAGTCGTAGGTAAATATGATAGTTTAATAGATAGATGGACTGGATGAGTGCACGGATAGGTGGAAATATTGCTGGTGAAAGATTAACTGGTACGGGAAAGGGGAATAACAGAAGAGAGAGAGAGAGAGAGAGAGAGAGAGAGAGAGAGAGAGAGAGAGAGAGAGAGAGAGAGAGAGAGAGAGAGAGAGAGAGAGAGAGAGAGAGAGACAGACAGACAGACAGACAGACAGACAGACAGACAGACAGACAGACAGACAGACAGACAGACAGACAGACAGACAGACAGACAGACAGACAGACAGACAGACAGACAGACAGAGAGACAGACAGACAGACAGACAGACAAATGCATAAACTGGGACAAATACAGACAAAACCTAGACGAAAACTAGAATGGAAACACGTGCTTACGTGCGCGCATGTACGCGTAGATGCACACACACACACACACACACACACACACACACACACACACACACACACACACACACACGTCAATTATAACAAAACGACAAGATTATACACACCCCCATACAGAAACTGACCCAATTAATAAAAACAACTACAAATAACAACAATAATAATAAACAATTAAACAAATACTAAGGGAAGTAAACAGACACACACACACACACACACACACACACACACACACACACACACACACACACACACACACACACACACAAGGCAGGGAGAGAAGACTTCTGCCGTCATGTCACTTTAGGATCAATTTACATAATTAAGTTGAGCAATACTGAACGTAATTACAAGGAAGCGGAGAAATTCGATGCCTTAATGAGAGCAAAGGTAAAGCTACGGACGTCGAGAGAGAGAGAGAGAGAGAGAGAGAGAGAGAGAGAGAGAGAGAGAGAGAGAGAGAGAGAGAGAGAGAGAGAGAGAGAGAGAGAGAGAGAGAGAGAGAGAGAGAGAGAGAGAGAGAGAGAGAGAGAGAGAGAGAGAGAGAGAGAGAGAGAGAGAGAGAGAGAGAGAGAGAGAGAGAGGGAAGGGGGGAAAGGGGGGTAAAGGTAAAAGGAAAATTAAATATACTATGAGACCTGTAGTAAAGAAGGGAAGGGAAGGGAAGGGAAGGGAAGGGAAGGGAAGGGAAGTGAGGAGAGGAGAGAAAAGAAAACAAGAGAGAAGAAAAGAGAACAGAAGAGAGAAAAGAGAGAAAGGAAGGAAAAGAAAGGCAAGGCAAGTGTGGATGTAAATGGAACGGAAGGATAAGAGATAGGATAAGAGAATACGTATATTTATAGAAAGATGGAAGAGAAGGAAAACGGAAATGAAAAAAATAGAAAAGTACACAAGAAAAAAAAATGGAGACACAGGAAAAAGGTTGAACACACACACACACACACACACACACACACACACACACACACACACACACACACACACACACACACAGGAAGAGTGACAGAAACGGAGATACAGACGTGAGATACACAATCACTCCTTCCTCTCACTCTCTCTCCCCCACCACCACCACCACCACCACCACCACCACCACCACCAGCACCGCCACTTGATCAGCATACCGGCAGCGAAACAATAATTACTCGC
>NC_087165.1:4763511-4766011 GCF_035594125.1 Scylla paramamosain
CACCTCCTCCTCCTCCTCCTCCTCCTCCTCCTCCTCCTCCCTCTAAAAGGTCAATACGACAAAGGAGACGTGAGAGAGAGTGAGAGAGAGAGGAGGGAGAGGGAGAGGGGAGGAGAGAGGGGAAGAGGGGAACCAGGGAGGTGAAAGGAGAGGGATGAGAGAGAGAAGTGATGGTGAGGAAGAGATAATGGAAGAGAGGAAGAGAGAAGGAAGTGATGGGACAGGACCGGTCAAGGAGGGAAGGAAATGGATGGATGAGAGAGAGAGAGAGAGAGAGAGAGAGAGAGAGAGAGAGAGAGAGAGAGAGAGAGAGAGAGAGAGAGAGAGAGAGAGAGAGAGAGAGTTGACGTCAGAAGGAGGACGAAAATGGGACAAGATGTGGAGGAGGAGGAGGAGGAGGAGGAGGAGGAGGAGGAGGAGGAGGAGGAAGAGATACGAGAAGAAAAGATTACATGAGAACATGGCACTGTGAGAGAGAGGAAGCAATAAATGCGAGTAAAGAGAGAGAGAGAGAGAGAGAGAGAGAGAGAGAGAGAGAGAGAGAGAGAGAGAGAGAGAGAGAGAGAGAGAGAAAGTAAATGAAGAAAAAATGCCAATATATGAAAGGAAAATGTTATGAAAGATACGACGTCCTCTCTCTCTCTCTCTCTCTCTCTCTCTCTCTCTCTCTCTCTCTCTCTCTCTCTCTCTCTCTCTCTCTCTCTCTCTCTCTCTCTTTCATTCCTTTCCTTTACTCTCTTCTCTTTGTTACTTCTCCCCGTTGATTCCTCTACTCACTCCTCCACTCTTCTTTCCCCCTATCCCTTCACTCCTACGTTACTCTCGCTCTCTCCTTGCCTTCCTTTCTGACATCACTTCATCTCTCCTTCCCACCTTCATCCATCCTTCCCTTCACCACGTCAGTCCATTCCTAACACTCCTCTTGATCCTTCCCTCCTTCACCCTCCACGCGTCCTTGCCTCGTTATTCTCAATCCTTCGCGTCCACCACTCCTAGCCTCTCCTATCCTCTCCCATCTCTCGCTCCGTATCTTCCCCTCCCTCGGTCGCACTCTACCTGATAAAGGGCAGGATCGAGAGGTTCTCCAATAGCCAGGAAACAAAGAGTGACGCTCCATGGTCGCCAGCTAAAGGGCCGCTGAGGGGTGTTGAGGGGCGGTGAAAGCCTGGCACGGAGGCACGGAGACAGGTAAGACACGAGGCACGGAGACACACTCACTCATTCACTCACTGGCTCTGCACACGAGGCCGAACAAAGCATTACTTGTTCGTTCAACTCCTCCCTAGCTCTCCTCTTCTCTTGTCTCGCCTCACTTCGCCTCGCTCGTCTGACCTGCATTCCAACTAAACGTGTGAAGGTATTGAGTGTGGCGCTGCCTTGTCCGCCCCTCAGCCACACTGCCACTAGTATTACGTGTTGCTGTCATAGCCGCTGTTTTCTCACTATTCTTCCTCCTCACAGCTACTTCAGGTATTGAATGTGGCGCTGCCTTGTCCGCCTATCAGCCATATTGCTATTGGTATTACTCGTGATTGCCATAGCCGCTTCCTCCACATTCTTCTTCCACTTAACAGCCACATCACCAGTAGTATTAGTCACCACCACGACCTCCTCTGCATTGTGCTTCTGCCTCGCGACTACATTACTTGTATTAGCCACCAGCACCACCGCCTCCTCCACTACTGCTTCCACTACACTAAAGACAAGACTCATTGCCACAGCAGCACACATCCATACCCTCCCGTACAAACACTAGTAGCAATACGAGTACATACATTAGACATTTGAGTATATTTTCAAACCTTTCGTTGTCTTATCACGACGTGAAGTTCATTAGGGTATTGAGTTTTTTTGTTTTTTTTCATGATACTAGTGGTATTTTAAATAACATTATCCTCTGGCAGTTGGGAAAACAGCCTGGAGAACTCGAGTAATCATCTCTGTGGTCTTTGAAAACACTCCTCTTGAAAGACCCCAAGCGTTTAAGGAAACATTGATGTGTTTCTTTATTTGATTCTTTGTTTTCCTGTCATTCTATAGGCTGTATTGTGGCAAGTAGCGTAGTAAGGTTTATTGGTGTTTGAAATTCACTTGTATAATTTGTACATCACTTGTACACTTACCGGAAGCAGTTGTGTCGCAAAGTGCAATTAATGTTGTGTCCATGGATCGAATGGCAATTTATCATATGCACTAATGAGCTGCTCTATATTAACAACTCCATAAAGACTAACAAGAAATTACTGCTTACGATCGGTGAAAGATAAATAGTTTTCGTCTCTCTCTCTCTCTCTCTCTCTCTCTCTCTCTCTCTCTCTCTCTCTCTCTCTCTCTCTCTCTCTCTCTCTCTTTCTGTCAGAAACATTTTGTAGATTGTAATGTCATGGAAACCAGCCAAGGAGAAATACATAAAAGGGAGGAAAAAAACAAAACACGTACATCATTCCGCTCCCTAACGGAATCAGGAGCTGAGGAATCTAAAGGGCTGGCAGAGTTTTTA
>NC_087165.1:4773511-4783511 GCF_035594125.1 Scylla paramamosain
AAGACAGCTACAGTCAGACGCACGGACAGAGAGAGAGAGAGAGAGAGAGAGAGAGAGAGAGAGAGAGAGAGAGAGAGAGAGAGAGAGAGAGAGAGAGAGAGAGAGACGTGTGTGTAACAATGTGTCTTTATTATAAACAAGTCAAGCAAATAAAGATGAACAATAAACAAAAGAAAAAAAAAAAAGAAGTTAGTATCTTAAAAGGATGAGACCTGTGTGTGTGTGTGTGTGTGTGTGTGTGTGTGTGTGTGTGTGTGTGTGTGTGTGTGTGTGTGTGTGTGTGTGTGTGTGTGTGTGTGTGTGTGTTACATCAAAAGTACGACGCTCAAGGATATGGTTTTAAAAATTAACAAAAAGAAAAAAAATTATCAATGTTTGTTTCTCCGCTTCTCCGTTTGTTCGTTCGTTTGTTTGTTCGTTCGTTTGTTTGTTTGTTTTTCTTTTTGTTTTTCTTTCTTTTCTTTTCTTTATCCTTCACTCTTAATGTCCATTTGTAAAGAGAAAAAACAAATAAGCAATATATCAATCGTCAGACGCGCTAATTACGTTGAGAGAGAGAGAGAGAGAGAGAGAGAGAGAGAGAGAGAGAGAGAGAGAGAGAGAGAGAGAGAGAGAGAGAGAGAGAGAGAGGAATATGTGAGATAGGGTGAAAAGTAAGAAGTAAGGGTGAAAGAACCTAACAGGAGGGAGGAAGAGAGACAGGGCGAGAGGAAGGGAGAGAGGAAGAGAGAGAGGAAGGGAAGGAGGAAGGGAGGTCTATTCCTTTCCTGCCACCACTTATTACCTCTCTCTCTCTCTCTCTCTCTCTCTCTCTCTCTCTCTCTCTCTCTCTCTCTCTCTCTCTCTCTCTCTCAAACCCCTTCGCTGTACTGTTCATCTTAAAAATACAAAACATGCTTTACATTTCCCTCCCATTCGTCCATTTTTTGTTTGTTTGTTTGTTTTTACGTAAGAGGGTCATTGGCCAAGGGAAACAAAAAAGGAGGAAAAAATCCCACTGAGGTGCAAGTCCCAAAAGAGATGTCAAGAGAACCATCGAAAATTGAAGGATAAGTGTCTTGAAACCTCCCTCTTGAAAGAGTTCAAGTCATAGGAAGGAGAAAATACAGAAGCAGGCAGGAAGTTCTAGAGTTTACCAGAGAAAGGGATGAATGACTGAGAATACTGGCTAACTCTTGCGTTAGAGAGGTGAAGAGAATAGGGGTGAGAGAAAGAACAAAGTCTTGTGCAGCGAGGCCGCGGGAGGAGGGAGGCATGCTGTTAGCAAGATCAGAAGAGTAGTTAGCATGAAAATAGCGGTAAAAGATAGCAAGAGATGCAACACTGTGGCGATGTGAAAGAGTCTGAACACAGTCAGTCATAGGAGAGGAGTGGATAAGACGAAAACCTTTTGATTCCACCCTGTCTAAAACAGCGGTATGAGTGGAACCCCCCCATCCCATACTTGTGAAGCGTACTCCATACATGGACGGATAAGGGCTCTCTACAGAGTTAGTAGATGAGGGGGTGGTGAGAAAAACAGGCGGAGACGACTCAGAAAGCTTAACTTCATAGAAGCTGTGTTAGCTAGAAATTAGATGTGAAATTTCCAGTTTAGATTATAAGTAAAGGACAGACCGAGGATGTTCAGTGTGGAGGAGGAGGACAGTTGAGTGTCAATGACGAAGAGGGGACAGTTGTCTGGAAGGTTGTGTCGAGTTGATAGATGGAAGAATTCAGTTTTTGAGGCATTGAACAATACCAAGTTTGCTCTGCCCCAATCAGAAATTTTAGAGAAATCAAAAGTCAAGCGTTCTGTGGCTTCCCTGCGTGAACTGTTTACTTCCTGAAGGGTTGGACGTCTATGAAAAGTCGTGGAAAAAGTGCAGGGTGGTATCATCACCGCAGGAGTGGATAGGACAAGAAGTTTGGTTTAGAAGAAGATTAGAAGTTTATTCAATCCACCCTATCTTCTCTCCCCTCTCCTCTCCCACTCATTCCCGTTTCCTTCCCTCGTAAAGCATTCTCCTTCATGAGACTCAAAATCCACCCCTCTTCATACGTATTCCCTCATTATCCTTATCTCAGGTAACCGCGATGCTATTTCCACCTTCCTTTATATTTTTTTCTTGTTATCTCTCTCTCTCTCTCTCTCTCTCTCTCTCTCTCTCTCTCTCTCTCTCTCTCTCTCTCTCTCTCTCTCTCTCGGATATGCCTGCCTTGTTATTTCATCATCTCTTTTATTTCTCTTGTGTCAGAAACCGTAATTTTTGTTACTGCAGCTGTTATAACGTGCGCAGTTTTCCGTAGCGGTTGTGGTGGTGGTGGTGGTGGTGGTGGTGGTGGTGAGAGTGGTGGTGGTGGTGGTGAGGGTAGTAGTAGTAGTAGTAGTAGTAGTAGTAGTAGTAGTAGTAGTAGTAGTAGTAGTAGTAGTAGTAGTAGTAGTAGTAGTAGTAGTAGTCTCCTTTGCCTATCGGAAAGGAAAGGAATGAGAGAGAGAGAGAGAGAGAGAGAGAGAGAGAGAGAGAGAGAGAGAGAGAGAGAGAGAGAGAGAGAGAGAGAGAGAGAGAGAGAGTTGTTGGGTGGAGGAGGAAGAGAGGAAGGAAAGAAATAAAAAAAGATACAAGGAACCCCAGAACATTTTTTGGAAGAACAGGAGTAAGTTTGGGGGGGAAGGGTCATACCACCACCACCACCATCACCACCACCATCACCATCATCACCACCACCACCACAAAAGAATGTACCTAAGTTTTGCCCTTGACTTTTATTAATAATACCAGTCTTCTCTTTTTTAATATATAAGGCCGTTCATATATATATATATATATATATATATATATATATATATATATATATATATATATATATATATATATATATATATATATATATATATATATATATATATATTCGATTCGAGTCGCATCTATTGAATGCCGCTGAGTTGAGGAAGAAAAAATATATGTAATGTATATTATGTATTAAGTACATTGGCAGCGATAATGAGAAATTGATTATGAACAGCGCACAGGTGTTGAAAAGGTGCACTAATATCAAAGGTGTCTGCATGTGTGTGTGTGTGTGTGTGTGTGTGTGTGTGTGTGTGTGTGTGTGTGTGTGTGTGTGTGTGTGTGTGTGTGTGTGTGTGTGTATTTATCTAGTAATAGCACATATGATTTAACTGCAGAGCGTGCTTGTCCCGTCTCTAAATTTACTCTTATCCACTTTGTATCTGTACTTCTACCGTCTCTCTCTCTCTCTCTCTCTCTCTCTCTCTCTCTCTCTCTCTCTCTCTCTCTCTCTCTCTCTCTCTCTCTCTCTCTCTCTCTCTCTCTCTCTCTCTCTCTCTCTCTCTCTCTCTCTCTCTCTCTCTCTCTCTCTCTCTCTCTCTCTCTCTCTCTCTCTCTCTCTCTCTCTCTCTCTCTCTCTCTCTCTCTCTCTCTCTCTCTCTCTCTCTCTCTCTCTCTCTCTGTGTGTGTGTGTGTGTGTGTGTGTGTGTGTGTGTGTGTTTTATGTAGATGTTGATATAATACATTTCATATAATATCCATGTAAACTGGTCAATAAATTAGCTATCTCTCTCTGTGTGTGTGTGTGTGTGTGTGTGTGTGTGTGTGTGTGTGTGTGTGTGTGTGTGTGTGTGTGTGTGTGTGTGTGTGTGTGTGTGTGTGTGTGTGTGTGTGTGCAGCGGCGGTAGTCTATCAGTTTAGCTTTGTAGGTCACGCGTCCCGGCAAAGGCAGGCAATTTACTACACAGTTCATAAGAGTTACAGGTATTTGGCGTGTGGCGGGACAGGTGTGTTTGCCATCAAAATTATTTCTCTCTCTCTCTCTCTCTCTCTCTCTCTCTCTCTCTCTCTCTCTCTCTCTCTCTCTCTCTCTCTCTCTCTCAGAGCTGTTTATCAGTTTATTATTTTTCCTATATGAGAACAACAATTTTATTCTTTTCTTCCTTTCTTTCTTAAGCAAATAGATCTCTCAAGGTAATTTATTGTATATACTTAATCAAATAAATAAAGATGCATTTATTACTTATTTATTTATTAGGTTTTAGAAAATAAATACCGTATATTTTTCAAACGACGGCAGAACAAAAAAAATACAACACACACACACACACACACACACACACACACACACACACACACACACACACACACACACACACACACACCGCAGCTCAGTAATGAGAGAGAAAAGAAGCGCCAAAGTTTCTAAAATATCATTACTCTGTGTCCTCGGAAGCGTGGCGGCCAGACTATTACCCGCGGTCACCACCACCACCACCATCACCACCACCACCACCACCATCACCACTACAGCCCTGCACTATGCACACTCCTTACCTAACCCTAACTTGACATCTTTCCACGCCCCCCACCACCACCACCGCCACTACCATTACCACAAGGACCACCGCCGCCACAGCAAAATCTCTCCCTTGCACCACAAATCACTTGCACCACAAATATCACCACCACTAACCCTAACCTGACCCTTCCTGTCCCACGACCACCAACACCACCACTATTATAACTACCACCACCACCACCACCACCATCCTTATTCACCACCATCCACCGCGCCCTCCATCAGTCCATTTCCCCGCGGCAGGACGTGAAGGGCGGGACTATTCCATTCTTGAAAATCCGCAAGAGATGGGGGGAATATTTAAAAAGGATTTTGTTTGGTATTTATTTACACATTCTGATATTTACCTGCCTGCAGCGCCCCTCCCCCCCGTCACCCCACCATTCCTCCTCTCCTCTCATCTCCTCTCCTCTATCCCTCATCCCACCACCCCCTCCCTCTCTCCGCCCTTTCAACTTTTTCAACCCATTGTTTTTCCAGTGTGCGTGTGCGTGTAGGGTTAACAATGTGATGGGCAACTGTCGGATACAGCGGGGTAATGAAAAAACAAGAAAACAAAGCCTGTCCGTCAATAGTGTGCTGCAGAGGAGTGAGTGTGGTGTGAGTGTCCGTGGTGCCGCGGCCTAACTCACAAACACAAATACAAACACATACACACACACACACACACACACACACACACACAGATTCTTAGGCCAGCAATGAAACAGGTTATCACTGAGCCCCGTGTAGTGCCCGAGGTGGCCACGCCCTTACCATGCCCCGCTCATTCAACACGTGACTTCCTCTTCTTGCACTCAAGAGCCCCTAAAGATACCCCCGCAGAGAGGCTTCCAGTGCTACAACCATTTTTTTTTTTTTTTACTCCAGCCTTCCCAGATACTTCAAGTACAGGGAGGCTTCCAGTACTACGATTAATCCTTTCTTTCTCATCCCAGAGCCTCTCAAGACTGCGTACGAAAGGCTTTTCCAGTACAACCAATCTTTTTCAATGTCAAAGCCTCTCAAGGTGGTGTTCAAAAAGGCTTCCAGTACTACAACCTATCTTTTTCTCACTCGTCTCTCCGGATAGTCAAGGTGCAGAGACAGGTACAGACAGTGTCTCCCGAAGCTCTCAGTGTGAAGTACGGCTGTTGTGCAACTTAAAATACAAGGCTTTACGCATTCACCTCCCCCTCCCAAGGACTCTTCCGCCGAGCTGCAGGATTTCTCCCCGTAACTTTAAGGTCTTTCCCCAAACGAGGCCGCCCAACCTTTCCCCAGTCAAGAGGCGTAAGACCACCACCACCTTCCCCCGCCGCCGCCGCACTGCAACCACCGCCGCCACAACCACTTATTAACATTAGTTGCTGTTTCTTTTACTTTTCAAGTTTATATATCTTGCCACATTCCACGGAGAGAGAGAGAGAGAGAGAGAGAGAGAGAGAGAGAGAGAGAGAGAGAGAGAGAGAGAGAGAGAGAGAGAGAGAGAGAGAGAGAGAGAGGGTGGAGGATGGGATGTGCAAGGAACAACCAGGATCAGCTTGCACCTTGAACTTCCACAGCGTCAATACTAAATATTTCACAGCCTCCACATGTTACTTGGGGCATCATGAAGGCGCGTCCCCACTACACGGCGGAAAAACACGTTGTTCCTGCAGTGTTTTCAAACGAATTACGTGTGTGTGTGTGTGTGTGTGTGTGTGTGTGTGTGTGTGTGTGTGTGTGTGTGTGTGTGTGTGTGTGTGTGTGTGTGTGTGTGTGTGTGTGTGTGTGTGTGTGTGTGTGTGTGTGTGTGTGTGTGTGTGTGTGTGTGTGTGTGTGTGTGTGTGTGTGTGTGTGTGTTTGTGTTCTCAAAGTCCCAGTTGTTGCTGCTGTTGGAATATTTATTTGACGAACGTTAAACACTGATTTTCGAAACTATTCTCTCTCTCTCTCTCTCTCTCTCTCTCTCTCTCTCTCTCTCTCTCTCTCTCTCTCTCTCTCTCTCTCTCTCTCTCTCTCAACAACTACCACAAAGGAACAAGGTCAAACACACACACACACACACACACACACACACACACACACACACACACACACACACACACACACACACACACACACACACACACAAAGACATAACGCACTGTGAAATAAAATAAATAATACAAACTCACGAAAGTTTCGCAAGAATATATTAAATAATAACGACACAAAATCCCCTTTCCCTAAAAAAAAAACTTTCCCAACTGTTGTAATAAGTTGCACGTGAACCAGGTCTTGGCATTCGCAGTTTTAATAAGCTAGTTCATATTTTTCCAACTCTAGCCTACTTATTTTGATGGAGAGGGATACGAGGGGAGGTTTGGATGGAGGGAGAGAGAGAGAGGGAGGGAGGAGGAGCGGCTGTCAACTGTCGGCCAGGTGAAGCGAATCTCAAGTGGTGCTTTCAATTTACTTCGACATATGAGCCTGCCACTCCCAGACCACGACCAGATCTCCTGTGCCCCTCGCGTGGTGCTCCTCCGCTACACACCACTGCTGCCACTGCCGCCACCACCACGCGTCTCCGTTACACCATCACCATTACTGCAACCCCTACCACCACTTTGCTACATCCTTCATTGCACATATACCACTAGCGCTACTACGACTATTAACATTACCACACTCCTTCACTCCACATACCACGACCACCACCACTACTACAGCTACCAACACCACGCTTCTTCAGTGCGCCTATACTGCTACTACTACCACTACTACCACTGCTATGTAAGACCACCACCATCACCATCACACTACACCCATGCCAACACCACCACCACTACCTCACTACCTTCACCACCGCTACAACGACCCCAACCATACACAGTAAAAAATCTACTTAATATATATAGTGATACGATTTCAGCTTAATCAAAAAAAGAAAAAAAAATTCACGAGATTTGAAGTAAAAAAAAAGTAGGTTCTAGATACAAGCTATAAATATCAAGCATCTTCTTATACTGAGTTAAAAAATACACTTCTTTATGTGTCTATTGTTTTTTGAGCATATTGCCTTTCCTTGGATTTCCGACGCAGCTTACCCGGGGAACAATCAAGCTTAGATCTTTTTTCTCTTATGTTCTTTTATGTTTATTTTTTTGTGTATTCTATCAGGTGACCTCCCCCTCCTCCTCCTCCTCCTCCTCCTCCTCCTCCTCCTCCTCCTCCTCCTCCTCTTCTTCTTTCTCTCCTCCTCCTCTTCCTCCTCCTTCTCATTCTCTTTCTTATCCTTCTCCTCCTCCACAATCTTTGATATCGTCGGGGAGAGAGCATGAAAAATATAACGTGTGTGTATGTGTGTGTGTGTGTGTGTGTGTGTGTGTGTGTGTACTCGCCTACACACACGTTACGTACATCGCTTGAGGCAGAATAGGTAGGTTGAGGTGTATCCGGCTGTGTGTGTGTGTGTGTGTGTGTGTGTGTGTGTGTGTGTGTGTGTGTGTGTGTACTCGCCTACACACACGTTACGTACATCGCTTGAGGCAGAATAGGTAGGTTGAGGTGTATCCGGCTGTGTGTGTGTGTGTGTGTGTGTGTGCACGCCACATACATACACACACACACACTGTAGTCACTTGAGGCGGAAAAAAAGGTGAAGTGAAGTTGAATTCTGGGACGAGAAATGAATGTCGAAGAGAGAAAAGGGGGCGTGCGTTCCTCTCTTCCCTCCCCCTTCTCTCTCTCTCTCTCTCTCTCTCTCTCTCTCTCTCTCTCTCTCTCTCTCTCTCTCTCTCTCTCTCTCTCTCTCTCTCTGGTGAGGTGAGCTTGAGCAAGGCGAGGGGTGAGGGGTAACATAATCTAATCCAGGGAGTAAATCCGTGTATTTGCTACCATTTATGCGGCGCGATTTCATTTTCCCCGGCAAAGCTTTAGGAATGGTCTGCAAGGGGCGGGTGAGGAGCGGGGCGAGAGAGGAGGCAGGGCATGGAGGAGAGAAGGTAGTTTGGTAGTTTGGTATTTTGGGGTTGGTGATGTAATGTTAAATATAGACCAGTAGTGGTGGATGAGTACATGTGCAAGCTGATAGATGCATGGGTGATGGGGTGTTACGGGGAGTTCGCGAGTCCATGTGCATACCGATAGATAGGTAGATAATTGGATAGGTAGATAAATAGAAAGACAGATAAATAGATAGACAGATAGGTAAATAAGTAGAAAGGTAGACAGACAAACAGATAGATAGATAGACAGATAGATAGATAGATAGATAGATAGATAGATAGATAGATAGAAAAATTTATAAAGGAAGATACGGAGAATAGATTAATCATGCTAGATAATTAAAAGAATAAATAAACAGATATATAAGTATTCGAAAGTGATATTATCAAAAAGTGTGACTTATTTATTTATTTATATATGTATATTTTTTTCAATGTACAAAGGTTATGCTGATGAATGACAGCAAATTATAAAAGGGATATTTAAGGAAACTATGAATATGATGATAAACGCAGTGAGATTACAATAAATATATTTTCGATCTGAAGAAAGCCAGATAATATATTACGAAGGATTATTATAATGAAAAGCAGCAAAGACGAAATAAATATACATAAAAGAAGAAAAAAAGAAAAACATAAATATGATAATAATATGCAGCGAGGTTATAATTATCTCCCCGAAAGCCAATAATATATTTCATAAGTAAACATATCATTAACTCTTTAACTGATAACGATAAAACGATGCCAGTTGTCTGAGTGTAGCACAGTGCTGGAGAAACGACAATATTAAAAGTGTGACATATTTCACTGTTTGTCATAAAGGTAGGAAGGAATAACTTTCTCGAGGTTCATCATTTGACCCTTTTACTTCAGAGATGGGGTGTATAGGTCTCTCTCTCTCTCTCTCTCTCTCTCTCTCTCTCTCTCTCTCTCTCTCTCTCTCTCTCTCTCTCTCTCTCTCTCTCTCTCTCTCTCTCTTCCCGTGACAAGCACTAAAAGATTTGAACGACTTGATCAATTTCTCTTCTCTCAGTGGTGGCTTTCAATATTATAACCTTGCATTTAACTTGAGGCGCAGTAACAACAGTCAAATGGTTAATTAAGATTATGGTTTGCTTCGTAATGCCAATGATTGCACTCACCATAACACGCAACAGTAAGGTTAGAATGTCTGCCCAGTAAGTCAATATTTTATTAAGATTATGCTTAGTTTCGTAAAGCCATTCATATCAGGTTTAAGGAGAGGCCACGGTAGTCAAGTGATGAAGTAAGATGATGGTTTATTTCGAAAAGATGATGATTTTGCTCAAATATGTAATGGTAAAGTTAAGACAGTTGGGCCAGAAAGTCAATATTTTCAGCTTGTTTTGGATCAGTGAACTGCATAACGCTCTAAATTCTGGGGATTTCCTTTCTTGTGACTCGTTCTGTGTGCTATAATCGAGTGGAAAATTCTCTCTCTCTCTCTCTCTCTCTCTCTCTCTCTCTCTCTCTCTCTCTCTCTCTCTCTCTCTCTCTCTCTCTGCACTACGCACTGTATATGGTATTCAGTTTCTTATTCCTTCTACTCTCCCTCCTCCACCCCCACCACCTCCCCCTCCCCCACATCCACCTCCTCCTCCTCCTCCTCCACCGCCAGTACAGTGACCTCCCACACCACCTCCCGCCCAGTAACCTAACCGCCCCTACTC
>NC_087165.1:4788511-4811011 GCF_035594125.1 Scylla paramamosain
CTTATGCCATATAGTACGTGTGTCCACTTGAGGGTGAGCCTCGCTGTGTGTGTGTGTGAGGCCAGGGACTTAGCCATTCTCCTGATTAATTAAACAAGTAGTATACGTAACCCCTTCTTCTTCTTCTTCTTCTTCTTCTTCTTCTTCTTCTTCTTCTTCTTTTCATTGCAGGACTACGTGAAGGGGAATCCATCATCTATCACTGTATAGTTTTATGTTTAGATCTTAATGTTCTTGCTGGTAAGGTCTTTTCTCTCTCTCTCTCTCTCTCTCTCTCTCTCTCTCTCTCTCTCTCTCTCTCTCTCTCTCTCTCTCTCTCTCTCTCTCTCTCTTTAATGTTTACGTAGAGAGTTGTGAAAAGTAATGTTTGAATGGACACACACACACACAGAGAGAGAGAGAGAGAGAGAGAGAGAGAGAGAGAGAGAGAGAGAGAGAGAGAGAGAGAGAGAGAGAGAGAGAGAGAGAGAGAGAGAGAGAGGTGGGATAATTTTGTAATTTTATAATCATTACACAAAAATGTGAGACAGTGTGGTGAGAAAAAAAAAAGCAGGTTTACAAAGTGGTAGGTGATTATGGGGAGATTTATTTTAGGCAAGAAAGGGTTGGTAATAATGCTGCGAAAAGGAACGCAATGGTGGTAAACTGAGGAAGAACAGATAGCGGCAGACTCGATGGTTCCTAAGATCTTTTTCGTTTCATTCCTTGTAGAGAAGTTGACCAAGAACACACACACACACAAAGAAATATATAAATGAATAAAATAAAATAATACTAATACTAATACTACTAATAATAATGATGTAATAGTAATAATAATAATAATAATAATAATAATAATAATAATAATAATAATAATAATAATAATAATAATAAAGATAAAACTAAACGATGATAAAAAAGAGAAACTCACTCAATTTCTACTCCCGAAAAGTTACGAAAGTTCCCGAAAGGCTGGCCAATTCATTCCCTCGGGCGTCTTGACACTCCTCCCTCTCTCCACACTGTTCATGTCACAGGGAGAAGGAAACACAGGAACAGGCACAAGCTTACAAACCCATATTCTTAATCAAACTTGTTCTCTCTCCAGGACTATTTTCTGAAGCTATAGAGATGATTGGATGTGCTGCCATGATGATTTTCTCCATTGATAACACAGAATACTAACTAAACTTCGACTAGAATCGTAACAACACTCAAAACCTTCACAACTTTCACTGCAGCTTGTTGTAAATAGTCGAGAGAGACCGAAGAATAAAACTTAAACTATAATCCACAGTTAACTACATAGAGAAGAAGTGAAGGTATTATTATTATTATTAACGCCAGTATAAGTGAGGTGGATAGAATAAGGGTGAGAATATTAATGATATGCTAACGAGGATAAACAGTTGACACTTTTTCGTTGGTCGCTGCGTGATTGCTTCTGATATGCTAATGTCGAGGAACAACAAACACCACCAGACATGTTGGTTTTCATCATTGCTTGTGATACGCTACACTCTCTAATTTCAAGGAGAGTATGTACGGTGGCGCAGTTCAATGAATAAATTATAATGCAAAGTGCTGTTAAATACACACATTAGAAAGGAAGATACACGCACAAAAAATAAATAAATAAGTAAATAAATAAAAAGTGGAAAAAGGGTTAAAATTGCACTTCAATATACATTACAGAGAAGAAAGCACACAATGAAATAGAAAAAAAAAGTTTAAAATACATTTCAATACGCATTATGAAAAAATAAAAATAAAAATAGTGTAAAAATGGAGTTCACTATACATGAATAAAAAAGAAAATACACCAAAGAATAAGAAAAAAAGCCACTCCAATATACATCAGGAGGAAAAAAGAATAAATAAAATAAAATAAATGAATAACAAATAAAATAAAAAAATTCCTGATTCCTGAGCTGATGTGTACCTTTAATTAAATACCTGAGTACTCCACCTGCTCTCCCTCCACTCCAGTGTACTCCAGCCTTTGTCTTCCCGCCCCAATCTCCCCGCTTCGGTCTTCTCGCCTCGTCTCCCCGCTTCAGTCTTCCCGCCTAGGTCTTCCCGCCTAGGTCTCCTTCGCCTTGATCTTCCCGCCTTGGTATCTCCCGCCTCCATCTTCCCGCCTCTGTCTTCCTTCCTTCATTTCCTCCTCCCTGTACTATCCTGTCTTTTCCTGTACTATTCAGCCCCTCCCACTAATAGTCAACGTAGAATAGTTATCCAGACAGCCTATATAGTAAGGACCTCAAAATTTACTGCTCTTTGAACTTCCTTTGAATTCCCTTCATACCAGACTCCCTTACACTACCCCCTCACACCACCCACACCTCCAGTCCTTCCCCCCCCCATCCCTCCAATACCATCATCACCACCACCGCCTCCCCCTCCTACCCCCTACCCAGTCCTACCTCAGCGTTCCAACACCAACAACAGCCAACACCCACGCCTTAGTTTCTGCAGTTTGCTCTCATTTCTCGCCCATCAAAACAATCCCTAACGTATATTATTCCCCAAGCCACGCACAGAGGAGGGAAGAGTCTATATTCAGTCTCGTATACTTTATAGCGTGTTTAATTCATCTAGTTACGCAAGTCTCATTCTCTAGTCTGCGTCCATTCCTCAGGCTGTCATCAATCTCTCTCTCTCTCTCTCTCTCTCTCTCTCTCTCTCTCTCTCTCTCTCTCTCTCTCTCTCTCTCTCTTGTGAAGGTAGCAAGGAGTCTGGCCAAGGGTACAAAAAGGAGAGAGAGAGAGAGAGAGAGAGAGAGAGAGAGAGAGAGAGAGAGAGAGAGAGAGAGAGAGAGAGAGAGAGAGAGAGAGTTCTTACGGACATTGCATCTTTATTTCAGCCTTTTTGTTGGCCTTAGCTTTTCAATTACTCGTTAGATTATGAAGTAAGAAATAATTTTGGTGCTTTGCCTTACCCATGAACAGAGATTACATTATAAAGGGGCAGGACTTAACTTTTCTGACGTTAAAAGAAATATTCGAGGGGATAGATCACTCATAAAATATAAAAAAAAATATGAAAGAAAAAGTTAATACGAAATAGAAGATTAAAATTCTGATCCCCGACGAACTGGAGAAAATATGATCTTGTTAAGGTGCAAAAAGACCTTACGTGTGGGAGGAGAGACCTGACCCAACAATGGCGATTTCTTACAGGAGCAGGCGAAAGAAGTAGAAAGCACACAATAACTCAACAATCTACCCATCCAGAACGCAATAGTCCACGCACCAATGAGCCACAGAGCCAGCCACCCACTACTAGAAACACGCCCACACACACACCCACCCATTCACTCACGGCCACGCTATGTACACTCTCACAAATAACTTCCCCTGCCGCAGTGGATATGAAAATGATTCCCTCGTGACTCGGAATAGTTGGTATGCCTGATTGTCCTCACCTTAAAAGGCACGCCGCTGGAATACGGTGCTTGTCGTTACACTAATCACCCATGCTTAAGAGAAATTGGGTTCAAATATAGTCTTGAAAATCACCACGAAGAGTTGTTTCATAGTTTCTTCGTTCGTGTTTGATTGTTTGGTGCTTACGGAGTTCCATTTTTTTTTTTTTTTTTTTTTTTTCCTGGAGGGGGCGGTGTGGAGGGGAGAGGTAGGAGGAGGAGGAAGGGTACACAAAGGAGGCTACCCAATTCTCCTAACACTTATTTTGCTTCTCAGAATTATTATGGACTTGTTTTCGAACTCGCCATCTCTCTCTCTCTCTCCTCCTCCTCCTCTCTCTCTCTCTCTCTCTCTCTCTCTCTCTCTCTCTCTCTCTCTCTCTGAAATTTATGCACCTTATGAGTCTATGAATGGGATAATTTATGGTGGTAATAAGTTCAAGTCTCCGAGCAGAGAGCAAATTTTCTCTCTCTCTCTCTCTCTCTCTCTCTCTCTCTCGTCTCTCTCTCGTCTCTCTCTCTCTCTCTCTCTCTCTCTCTCTCTCTCTCTCTCGTCACAGCACGTACCCAAGTCAATCGACTCACTCACCCAAGCAGAGCTCAGAGCCAGACCTCACACCCACCTGCCCACCCACCACCTGTTCACAAGATGCGTTACCTGCCACAATGACTTCCACTGTTCGCCTCTTTCAGTCTTAAGGCTCGCAATTCTAAACACTTCAACACCTCAACAAGAGACTCTAGTTAAAGTTACACGACTTTTTAATGGTGTTTTTAGGGTGCTAGTGTCAGATTAACTTATTTTCTACATTGTTAACAGGAGAAACAAGCTTGAGAACCTGGCCAATCGTCTCTATAATGTGGTCTTTGGAAATTGTCGTGTTGAGAGAGTAAAGCGTTTCAGAATATTGGTGTAAGTCTCACGATCCGCCGACAGTCCCATAAGAACCTCTCGTGATGGATTCTTAGTTGGTTAGAGGGGTCAAGATTGAAAGGGAAGCGCTGGACTAGAGGGCAATAGACGTGAGTGTGGCAGGGTGACTGTGGTAATGTTACTGTGGTTATGTCACCTGCCTCTCCTGTCTCGCTTGTAATCTGGTAGAGTGAGCGGCCCCTTTCTCCGTCTTCCCAGCAGCGCCGACCGCCAGCCGCCACCTGTCCTTAACACATTAATCCATAAATACTGCACTATACACACACACACACACACACACACACACACAGCTCAGCGCGCCAGGCTTGTTTTCTTAATATGGATATTTTAAGACAGATTCAGGGCGCCGCATCCATTACTAGTCTTGTAGTGAATCTCTCTCTCTCTCTCTCTCTCTCTCTCTCTCTCTCTCTCTCTCTCTCTCTCTCTCTCTCTCTCTCTTACACACACCGTCCAATTCATCCATATCCGGTAAAAAGACGGAGGGAATGAAGAAAGGAGAATAAAATAGGAGAGATGAGATCAAATGAGATGTGGAAAGGAGAGGAAATGAGAAGGGAAGAGGAAAGGAGAGGAGAGGAGAGGAGAGGAGAGGAGAAAAGAGGAAAGAAGAAAAGAGAGCAGAAGAGGAGAGGAGAAGAGAGGACGACAAGAAAAGAGAGAAGAAAAAAAAATAAGAGGACGAGGGAAAACTGAGAATGGGAACACGGAAAGAAAAACAAAGTCTGGAGGAAACAGAATAAAAAAAAAAAAAAAGTTGGACAAGCGAAGAGGAACACAACCATCGCCGCCTCCGTCCGCAGCCTCACACAGAAGGAAGGAAGGAAGGAAGGAGCCACGCCAAGGAAAACAAGACCTAACAAGACTCGCGCCTCCCTTCATCACCGATTCAAGTCTTCCCTCCGCCGTCAACGAAAACTTTCCTCCTCTCGCCAGCCTGAGTGGAGCTAAACGGCCTGACAGGAAGCACGCCGCTGCCTTTTGTGTGTTAGCGGCAGCCGTAGTGGTGGTGGTGGTGGTGGTGGTGTTGTCATTAAGGCTTCAATAGGAGGAAATCTTTGTCTACGTGCTTTGAGGTGTGTTAGTGATGTGGGTGATGGTTGCAATCGTTAATCGGAAGTCACTGGTAAATTTCTTCCATGTATGCACGTATGTTATGTCCGTAAGATTTTTGTCTCTCCATAAAAAAAAAAAAAAAAGTAATAAATGAGAAAAAAAAACCTACAAGTAAGAAATTATTGTTAGGTTCGGTTATGGTAGTTATTTTCGTAAATCGTAAGTCCTATTCATAAGACGTCTGCTCATAAGATTTTCGCCCTTCACGCCCTCCCCACCCCTCCCCAAAAAAAAGGAGAAGAAAAAGACGAAGGAAGGAAGGAAGGAAGGAAGGAAGGAAGGAAGGAAGGAAGGAAGATGAAGGAAGGAAGGAAGGAAGGAAGGAAGGAAGGAAGGAACAAGGAAAAGCAATCCTATGTGATAAATTATTAAGTTTAGTTACGTTATGGTTAGGTTAAGATAGGTTGGATTAGGTCGTTATGACTTGGGTAGGTGTGGTTAGGCTAGGCCATGATTCCGTTAGGATAAGTTAAGTTAGGTTGGGTTTGGTTAAGTTTGGTTGGTGAAATTCTTATCGTGGAGGAAGGAACTTTAGCGGAGGAGTCTTCGTGAGTGAAATTCACTTGATAAAGTTTACCAAGAAGACAGCCATCACTCACGGGATATAAACTGCAAAACTATATCATGTGTGTAATTATTTTTGATGACGCTCTTCACTGGAGGAAGCTTCGTGCGGGAAAAAAAATAATCCGCATCGAATTAAAATAAAGGCATTTACCATCAATTATAAGAATAAATTATGGCCGAAGATTAGAGACCAGATAACGAGACCGGATACCTTATTGCTCCAGGGATCAGCAGTCAATTACCTTGTGTCACGGTATTGCGGGTTTGGTATTCCTGGGAAAAATACAGATCACCCTCGGTCCGTATAGCGGCGTGATGCGTGGCGAATGCGGATCAGGAGGTGCGGTAACTGTGGGCCATTTTTAGGACGTTCGGCTTAAAACGACCCACTTTGTCACGGGGGCTGGCGCGGCGACCCGGAATTGAAACGGTTCTATAATATTCATGACGTTTTCATTTGCGTTCTTTCACTGGGGAGAACTGCACATGCACACTGCAATTCAGACCAATATTGGTTCCAAATAATATCACACACACAGACACAAAAGCGGCCCTTTCAGCATGCACTGTACACGACATGCAGGTGACTTGTGAGGCATGACAATGTTGTTTATCTCAGTCTATCCGATCTTTCCCTTAATACTGTTCATCACTTAATTTTTTTTTCTTTATGATGACAACGAGAGAGAGAGAGAGAGAGAGAGAGAGAGAGAGAGAGAGAGAGAGAGAGAGAGAGAGAGAGAGAGAGAGAGAGAGAGCCGGTTCAGCATGTGGAAGTGTAGGTGAGATGTAACCACATTGTCTTCAGGAGTCTTTCCTTACTACCGTTCCTGTGCAATCTTTCTTTAAGCTTGTTAGGGCGATATTAGTCCCAAATAGTATCATACAAAAAAAGAAAAAATAACCTTTCAACATGTGGAAGTGTAGGCGAGGCGTCACCACATTGTGCATCTGAGTGTTTCCTTACTACCGTTCAAGTATACTCTGTTCTTTTAAGCATAACATACAAAAACAGCCCTTCCGGCATATACACACGCCACGGCCTGATGTGGAGGTGCACAGGACTGACCACGTTGTCTGTTTAAATCTTTCCTTAACACTGTTCATGTGGATTTTTTTTATTTATTTATTTATTTTTTTTTATATCTTGTCAGGGTGATATGATGCAGCCGTCTACCTAAAGAGAAGCAACTCATGTCCCAGACAGAGGCAGGCGTGAGACAGGCGTCCATATACTGCCAAGGCGCAAATCTAGTCTAAAGGAGACCGATTTCTGAATTTCATCTCATCTCAACTTTAACGGGCTTTACTAGAGGCTGCGGGACGCAGGAGGCGTCTGTACGTCCATGCACTGCCAACACTACAATCACCAGTCTTAGGGAGTTCGTGCTCTCAGTTTCAGCATCTTATTTCAACTTTAATAGGTTTTAGCAGAGGTTTCCAAGGATGACTTAGTGATTCCAGCGATAGTTCAACAAGAATCCTATACACGATTGATCCTTTCAATGCGACACGAAACAATTAGTAGAAGCAATGCGTGAAGTCTTTGTAAGCATCTACAAGAAAGTTCGCGATAAAATAAAATACATTTTGCAATTTCTTCCCCGTTCAAAGATGATATATGGCTGTAGAACAAGTAAGAAGGTCTCAGAGTGATTGGTATTAGGGAAAGGTGTACCAAGTGACAGTCAGCGAGAACCATGGAGACTAATAACCTGTGAAGCCTTTAAAAGCAATCCTTAAGAGTGTTTTAAAATAACAGCCAAGTAAGTGTTTGAGTCCAAGCCAGTGAGTGTTCTTGAAAGCACCACGTAACAGTACATATCTGTCCAGTTAATAACCCAATCTGTCCAGTTAATAACCCAATCACGTAATACAAGGCAACACTGGAGGTTTATGTTTTTAAAAGCGTTGAGATGCCATCCTTTGAATATTAATGGTGAAAATTCACTCTTATAGTTCCTGTATCCTGGTGGCGTTAGACGAAGCCAATACAACAACGCACAGTGGGATCTATTTCGAGTATAAATATCATGGCAGGTGGCTCAGGTATGCGGGGCTTGAGTGACTCGTACCAGACTTAGCAAAGAACTGAGAGGTGTGAGTAAACATTCGATAAGGAAACCACATGAAATCCTCGCACTGCGCCCAATTGGACTTTAGTGAATCATTCTAGTTTAATTAACCCTTTCACTGCGATACGAAGCAATTAGCAGCACCAGGAGTAGTCTATGAAATTCCTTATAAACATTTATAAGCAGGGGATTAAAAGAATAGATTATGCAATTTCTGCCCAGTTTAAAGATTAATTGGTGATGGGCGTAGAACAAGTAAAGGTGTCCCAGAGAAGTTAGTTATTAAGGAAACATGTACCAAATACTAGTCAAAGGGTTATCCTCAGAACTGACAGGTGAGGATAAAGATTAGATAAAGAAATCGCATGAAGTCAGTGCTGAGGCTACTCTCACGTGTGTACATTCAGTGCATCAGTATCGAGATTACTAATATGAAGGCTGTTGGTGAAGGCGTGGAGGGTTTCAGCGAATCACCTACGTTTAAGAAAAAATAAACATCGACTCTGTAGAGAAACAATAAGATAAAAGAACCTCATTAGATCTCCACACTGGGTTAGGCCACGTGTCTATACATATTTCAGTACCCTAGGTAAATATCATGGCGGTGGCGGTGTTGGGTTGCGGTCACTGACTCACGGGAAAGTAATGTTAAAGGAAACCCATCAAGTCAACGCACTGAGCTTGGTGCTGTGTCTGTGTGACTGAACTGTCCTGAGTATAAATATCACGGGTGCTGGCGGTGGTGTGTTGCGGTCAAGTGACTCACGACAGTTTCTTTAAGCACTGACTGCCAGGAAAACAATGCTAAAGGAGAAACCCATTAAGTCAACACATTAAGTCTACTGTCTATGTGTACTTCAGTGTCCTGAGGATAAATATCGTGGCTCCTGACAGTGATGTGTTGTGGTTATATGACTCAGTTTTCTTTTTTAAGTTACAGTAAGATTAGATAAGAAAAATTTCATAAAAGTCCACACACTGATCCTGATCCCACATATGAACCTCAGCCTTGGAAGTATAAAGCGCGTCTTCTTAAACGATTCAATCTCTCGTCAGGACTCTCCTCATAAGCCACAGAGGTGATTAGATGGGTTCCCGCAGCCTTCTGGTGAGACGTGAAGGAAACAGGGCAAGATAAGGAAATGCCATGAAACCGCCATGATCCAAGCATTGTTGGATCACTCTCTCAGTTCACGGTGAAGAAAAATGAAGAGATGAAAACAATAAAACCAAAGAATAAATAATAAATAGATAAATAAATAAATAGAATGTAACTATATAAAAACTGGCAAACCTTCGTCATATCAACACCAATTACATCATCATATCCGCCGCGGCCAAGACTGTCAAAACCTCGTAAGTGGCGCTCACAAATACCACTTCGCTCGACTTGATGGATATTTGCCCAATACTCGCGGACAAATAAGTCTTCAAGAGCGCCAGCCCATCGCGCCGGGATGGACTACCGCCGCATATCACGTGACTAAACAATGGGCGTCTCCTCTCAGCATGATCTTAATGTCATGCTCACCCCGCGACGCCTTAATTCACTCACCATTCACTATTTGCGTAGTCTGTCACCGCGCCATGCACAGACACGGGCCATGCTGGCGGCGAGACCCGACAACTCTGTCCTACTAGCCCTACATAAGGAGTCGCGGCGATGCGTGCATGTTTGCAATATTCAGACAAGAAAACACGTATAAAAACAAAAGCAGGAGGTCAACACTTTATAACTATGCGAGGTGGAGCACTTAAAGAAAAGGAAAGTGAAGGCCAGAACCAGATAAGGCATGGGGGGAAGGGGAGATCACGAGGCTGAAACACACACATGCACGCTGCCTTCGACCATGACCTCCGTCGCACAGGCCCACGGCATAACAATAACTGACGCACGTCCCGCTGTCTACGTATGAGTCTCGGTGGCTCTCAAGACCGCGAGTGTGGAAACTGGTGGTGAAGTCTGGGTCAAGCGGCCGCCACCCTCATCCACACACCGGGCACGAGCACGCCGTAACATCCTGCCTCTTGGTACACTTCAGGATGACGGCTGTAGACCTGGATCTGAATGTCTGTGTGCCTCTCCCCACCTGCCATGTTGGCAGGTGGGGAAGGTTGGCGAGAAGGGGAAAGTCGTCCGGTTTTGAAAGATGAAACGGATTAATGCTACCAATTAATTCAAACTTTTGTAAAGGTGAAATTAGATCTCGCACTTTTCCCCGGCATTCATCTCGCTGCCTCCTGGGCCGTGAAAGAGGGCAGACTGGCCGGCCTGTGCGTTGTGCAGTCAATGATCTACAGCATGGAGGAATCAGCAGCAGCATGGACATTGTGCAAGCTGGGAGCCGTCTACGCGTTCCCCAGGGTATGCAGCCTGGCGGGCTGACCTTTGCATCAAGGGGCGCTCTTTCAGATTAACTAACACATGTGCAGAGACGAATAATGACTCGAAACCCTACGAGTCACGAGGATGACGGTGCCGGCAAGAGGCTGGCAGCCCTGAATGGGTCACGGCTGGCGTCCTTTCATTGCATCGCAACGATTTTTAACTCGTGGGTTGACATTTCACATCGCGCCATAAAAACAGCGACAGGGCAAGAAAGCAGCGGGGAACTTTTCTCCTCGCCAGTGTTCTGCGCGTCCACAATCGCCCTATCACATGTCTGGCGTCCTCTTCTTTCTTATCTCCAAGACCAATTAACAGCGAAGCTCACGCCAGACGCCATCTAATTCTCTGAAAATGCGTTGTTTGTCTGCACTGTGATGGCCATCGCCGCGGGGCGCGGCCGTCGATAGCGTCGTCTGCAGGGCCTGCCACGCCAAGGCCCGCCACACAGCACTCGCCGGGCAGTGTGGCCGGCACCGAGCCGCGAGGCAGGACTCCCGTCGGGACTCGCGCATTGCCCACTGAATAAGGACCCATTGTGCCGTCAGCTTAAAGGTCACACACACAGCCAGGCTAGACTTCCCCCCACCAATAACAACCAAGAAAGTATGACTTAAATTACTCGTGTACCAGCAATGCACGAAGCATCCCCCGTCACAGGTCGGTGTATACTCAATGACCCTCTCCCGCCCACCCCCCACCTCCCCAAGCAGGCAGCCTTTGATCGGATCGCCACAACACAAGAGACCCAAGGCTCTGTAAGCGGACAGCGACTCAGTAATGTCTCGCTTTAGATGTCAGAGCGCGGGATAGGGCCATAAAACCATAACCTTTAGAGCCAGCTGCACCTGTCACACAGTGAGATGGAGAACGCGGCCGGGCAAGTTTTCCCCTCCCAGCCGCTCCACGGAAGACTGACGAGCCGGGACTATTCTTCTCCCTCTCTCCAAGATTTACAGCCTTCCTTCTCGCCCACGTTCCCTGCACTCACTACTATAATGCGAGTTTAAACATACAAGAGCTCCGAGTCTCATTACGACCTCCATTTTCTTACGTCATACACAATACAACGAGAAGAATTTATATTTACCTTGCAATTCTTGACCAGTTTCCACCAAAGAAAAGTGTAATAACACTAAATTAAAAACAATTCACTGTTATGTCAGCCAGCACGCGCAGAAGAAACCTCCCGTCAGTGTTTCTTCACCTCGGCCCGCGGACCCTCGTGGCGTGAACACCAAACAACAGCCGCAGGTACAGCGGCGTTCCGCTCAAAAACACCCAAGGTTCATAAGAGATGAAACTTTTTCCTCGAGTGAAGGCTGCGTGCACGGCGGCTGCTTTTTCCTTCGTACTCAAGGTTACCCAGGAGGAGGAGAGGGAGAAGGAGGAGAGTTTTTATCGAGCAGATCAAGCTTCCGAATACAACATCGATACAAGCGAATGAGTAATACACGCACTTACTAAACTATGATAAGAAAGAGGTAAAGTCTCCTTGGGTTTCGCTCTCCTAAACACACACACACACACGACTTTTACTCCTCTTCTGCTCTTTCCGTTAAGCCGGTGACCTGAGCTGAGGAGATGGTGCTAAAACACCCCTTAAAGGATCAACCGATTTTTCCTCGTGTTCTCCACTAGGATGACATCGTGCTCTCCTGCTTACTGACATATCTCGCTCACATCTCACACACTCACGCTTAAAATCTCACTCACTCGCGTCTACTCACTGCCACGCATCACCCATTCAAGGCAACGCATCCTGTCATTTACCAGGTCACCGAGGAGGGCCTTGAGGTGCGAGGTATGCGGTCAGACACGCGGCCTTGCTATCTCAGGGCAGATGACACGACTGACGCCCGCCTCGCTTGCATCTATTTAATCTAGTCCCGCCTCGCATGTCAGTAGCACCCTAAACCAAGTGATTCCTGACCGCTAAAATTTCACGATAATAGTACGAGCGTCTGAGGATGCGTGGATGTGATTACTGATACCGCAGCAGAGTTTAATATACTAATGCTCTCAGTTCTGAATGTATGACTGTGGTGATTTTGAAGTGATATATTAATGCTGTATTAAGCTTAAATGTGTGTACACTCATAAATTTGAATGCTTGTATTACAGTAAGCTTCAATATACTAATACTTAGTAAACTTGAATATAATAATAATGCAATAGATTTAAAAAATATTTACTAACAACGTGTGAAAAAACTCAACTATGCAATTACTATAATAAATTATAATACACTAATACTGTTTTTGTTTTGTTTTTCTCTATGTAGCCATTTTCATCCTTTTTCCCCCGCAAGTTATCTCCCTGACAAATTAAAAATGTGAATATACTGATTTTAAAGCATAAATACTGCACAAACATACGTTTTATACAACAGCAAAAATGATAACACAAAACAAACCACTAAAACATAAATAATGAACCTGCATATCACCACAAGCACAACACTGCTACCTACATTAACACCAACTCAAGGGTGCGTCACTGAGTTATTACGTCATTACATTAAACATACATAACCTTGGACAAACCACCTGGACTGCGTGAACGAGAGCACCTTTTAACCCACTAAATAAAACAGCAACACTGATGACAACAAAACGCACACGCATGACCTTCGGGGGTGCAACAGCAGCTGGAGCGAGGAGAGTGGTGGTGGTGGTGGTAGTGGTGGTGACAGCTCAGCCTCACGGTGTAGTTCTCTCAGGCCCTCAAGAGCAGCGCTACTGTCTGGTCAGATTAACGCGACGGACAAACACATCCAGTCCTGCTCCTCACTGTCACTGCTTCACCTGATAACTTCTCCCTTCCCTTCCCTCCCTGACTCCCTTCCCTTCCCTCCCTGCCTTCCTTACCTTCCTGTGTATCCAGCACTCCCTTCTTTTCGCTCCCTACCCCCCTTCCCTCCCTACCTCCCCATCACTTCCTTCTCTTTCACACTGCCTCTCCACTACTCCTTCCCTTCCCTCCCTCCCTGCCTCCAACACTCCCTTCCCTTCTTTCCCTCCCCTTCCCTTCCTATTTTTCCAGCACTCAGCTCTTCCTTTCCCTTCTTTGTCTCCCCAGCACTCCTTTCCTTCCCTTCTCCCCCTCCCTAGCACTCCCTTTCCTTTTCCTTCCTTGTTTCTTCAGCACTACCTCCCTTCCCTCCCTTCTTCCCCAGCACTCCTCTTCATTCCCTCCCTTTTTCCCACCACTTCCTTCCTCCTAATCCTGGTTATAGCTACGGCGGGATGATTCTCGGCAAGGCAGCGGGTGAATGGTGGGCGGTGGTGGTGGTGTTGGTCCCGTGATGCAGCCAGTGCCTCCTCCTTGCTCCTCACCCCCCTCCCAGCTCGATACACGCGCCGCCCCGCTGCCCTCCCATCCCTCGTGTGTCAAAACCAAGGATAAAAAAGTGTAAGACATTTTACAGAGCGAGGAAATCTGGCGGTGTGTGTGTGAGGCCATAACATTAAGTCGTCGTGTTTTGCCGGAGAGCGAGGCGGTGTTGAGCAACTTATTACGCCAACTTTTAATTGCGACATTTCGCCTCCCGGTCAAACGCACAAGAAATTATAATAAGAATTAAGCATATTAAAATTAAATCTTCCAAAATCAATTAAAAACTGTAATTTATACTATATAGAAAAAAGCGCATACAAAAACACGGCAACATCGCAATAAAAGCATCGCTGTTGCAGTGCCGGCCAAAAATGTGCAGCCACAAAGAGCCAGACACTGCACCGAGCCGCCCCTGAAAACCATCGCCTGGAAGTTGGCTCACCAAACTCCAAGCCAAGGCTTAATTGGAAAACAGAAAAAGAAAAAAAAAAAAAAAAAGGAAAAGAAAGAAAGGGACTCTCTTCCGTTCAAAGTTTTCAAATCTCCCGATAAAGTAAAAGATGCTGCGAGAAGCAGAATTTTATCAAAACTTCGGAGCAACAAAGGTCTGGAATGCCACGCGCCTATTCGATAATTACAATGATAGCAATAATAACACATTCTACAGCAGTTCCGTCAACCATAAATTGAAGAGTACAGTAATATAATTAAGGTCATTCACTGGTCACCAGAAGGCAAATTGCATGGCTGGCAGGTACACGGTGGTACATGGAACACGAGCTGGGGATGCCACAAACTGATCAATTAATCCCAGTACAGAACAACACGGAGTGGTGTAGGGTCCTTCAGCCAGCAGGTTGCTGGGAGCCGCCTTCAGCCACAGCCATACAATCCAAAGTTCGATGCCCGAGTTATACATTAGCGATTAAAAAAAAAAAACACTGTCCTTGTCATGCTCATTTCACATCCTGCGCCGACTTCTGCACCTCAAACACCACAGCCTGTTCTAAGTAACGCCAAATGACACGTTTCCTCCACACGTAGATGGTTACTGGCTGGAGGCATCGCCAGACCCAGCAGTGCCGGTAGTCCTGAGCAATGTAGTCTTGGCCTGTCATTTGACTGATAGTGGTTCGTGCCCCGCTCGAGTCGCAAGGGTTTTCACTGAGAGGGTGGTTACTGCCCTCCCTGATCAAGAGATCAGATTATAATGAAGCTTAGCTCTCTCCAACAGGTTACAGCTGGCGATCACGAGTCTCACCCGTGACTCTCAGTAAAGAGGGAGTATTACAATAGCTTCCATTTGTGGAGGTCATTATAATCCACTCTTCTGCCAACCACCGCCACGGTCTTCACTCTAGCATCTTCACACCTCACTCTGCCACAGCTACGTCACCACAACCAACATAATCCTTTTGTTCTGCCGCGCGGGCACGCACGCACGCGCACACGCACGCACACGAACGCACACACACACACACATACAGACCGGTACCAAGGTAACTGGAACCGGAACGAGCCACAGGCCAGGTCCAGCCGGCCTCCCAGGTAGTTTAGAGGTTATGCGAGACCTGGCGGGGCGGGCAAGGCCAAGCAGCCAGCCAACCCGCCGCAGCCGGCAGCGCGTATCATCAAGGTGCACAAGGCGGCGAATCTGGTAAGAGAGTGACTCTCAAGAGCAAACATCGCTGACCAAGTCTCTTGAGGCCATTTTAAGCCGAGCAAAGTAATCAAGAGCCAGCGACCCAGCCAGCCAGCAGCCAGCGCTGGCCGCGGCGGGCACGCGAGGCCTTAAACAGCCGTACTAAATGCTTTAACTACTTCTTTGGCGCGTTATTTCCCAGAGGATCGGAAGACAAAATGTGCAGTTTGGCAGGGGGAGGGAGGAATGGGGAGAAATGGCGGGACCATTAATAATATCCCCAGTCCCAACACGCTAGGAAACAAGTAGCTGCGTCTCGCAGTGAAGGCCTGCAGCCCCACCATGCAGACCCTTGCAGCGCCAGGCTCGCTGCGCCATGTAAACATTGCCACACCAAACAACTTTCAACAAAAATAACAAACCAGGCAGAGGACAGATCCTCAGAGGAGGACAAGCTTTCAAATAAACAAGTCAATGAATAAATAAATAGAGGATAGCCCAGACAACAGTTGACGGCCATGGGGTGACCGGCACAAAACCAAGTACTTGCTTGTATTTGATACGTGCTGCTCAAGGACCAGTTTCTTGCCGCCTGTACTTGACGAAACTACTATAAGTGGCGGAGTGTTTTTATATCTCACGGCGTCGCTATAAAACCCTCATACACTGCTGTATCCATTGTTTGTCATCATCGCCTATAATACATCTCACTTTTTTAATAGATTTTCCGCTACAAATAAACAAACCAGCTTTACTGCCCCACACGTATACATTCACGCGGCTGCCTTCATTCAGCGTGTAATCCACGTGATCATAAACACCGCACACAATGCTCGCTGCGGCCACGCCAAGGCTGGGCGGCGTGATTTAAATATAGTAAATCGGGTTTAGGAGCCGTCACCGAGCCGCGCCTCTTCCACGAAACTCAACTCCTTCTGTCGTGGACTGAGGCTTTTTTTTCTCTCCTCCTCCTCCTCCTCCTCCAGCTTTTTCATCCTCCTCCTCCTCCTTTTCCCTATCCTATTCCTTTTTCTTCTCTTCCTCCTCCTCTTGGTGTTGTTGCTTCTCCCTTCTCCACATCCGTGTCCTATTTCTTCTTTTTCTCCTCCTCCTTTTTACACCTATTCCTCCTCCATACCCTTTTTACACCTATTCCTCCTCCATACTCTATTCTTCTTTTCCTCCTCCTCCCTCTTCTTATACCCCTTCCTCCTCATTTCTCTATTCTTTCTTCTTCTGCTTCTGTTTTATATTTCTTTTCTTTTCCACCACATCATCTCCTCCTCCTCCTTTTTAACTCCTTACGCCTTTTCCTCCTCTTCTTCCTAACCCTCCTACTCATTCTCCTCCTACTCTTCCTCCTCCATCTGTTATCAATCCTCCTACCACCCATCTTTCTTCCTCAGATTGCAACGCCTCCTCCTCCTCCTCCTCCCCCTCCTCCTCCTCCTCCTCCTCCTCCTCCTTCCTCTCCTTCTGATCAGACACTTCCTCGTCATCATCGTCATCCTCCTCCTCTTCCTCCTGCTCCTCCTCCTCCTTGGCCTCCGCTCTCTTTCCGTATCGAGCTACACTCCTCCCACTTAACCTACGTGACCTGACCCAGTTTAAGAATAGGAGGGAGAGGGAGAGGGAGAGAGGGAGAGGAAGGGAGAGATAAGGGCAGAGTGGGTGAGGATAAGTGAGAAGGTAACGATATAATAAAAAAATTAAAGTAGGCAGTAAAAAATTGATAGGGAGAGGATGAGCCGTACGATAAATAGGTAGATAGATACTAGATGAGAGATAGATAAGGAGTAGGTAGATAGATAGATAGACTGATTGATTGATAAGCAGATAGAGAGACAGACAGATATATATGTTTAAGAAAGGAAACGAAAAGAACGAGGCTACAAAAAAAAAAGAGACGAAAGGAAATGGAAAGATAAGATTAGATACGATGGACAGAGAGAGAGAGAGAGAGAGAGAGAGAGAGAGAGAGAGAGAGAGAGAGAGAGAGAGAGAGAGAGAGAGAGAGAGAGAGAGAGAGAGAGAGAGAGGAGGAAAACGTGAGAGAAAACAAATAATTTTCTTTATTTTCCAAAGGTTTACAATCAGTTACTCACGCAATATTCCCGGAAAGTCACTGAGGATGCAAGAAAGGGGAGAGGAGGGGAGGGGAGGGGGAGGGGGAGGGAAGAGGAGAAGATTCAGGAGAGGGAAGGGGAGGAGATTCAGGAAAGGCAATAGAACGAGAGGTGTGTATTTGTTTGCTTAGTTATCGCATCCTTCCTCCCCTCCCTCCCTCCCTCTCCCTCTCTCTCTCTCTCTCCCTTTCCCTCTCATCATCATCTCCGCACCCTACCAGAAATAAAGTGTAGTCTCTCTCTCTCTCTCTCTCTCTCTCTCTCTCTCTCTCTCTCTCTCTCTCTCTCTCTCTCTCTCTCTCTCTCTCTCTCTCTCTCTCCCATGAAATACACGCAGTATCTCGGTAATCTGTCAAGCCAACCACGCATGTCACCAGTACAAGCCACAATCTATTAATAGAACAATTAAGACAAGACGGGCTGGCTGGCGGCGCGGCGATGTATGAACTGTGCAGAGCTGAGCAATGCGATGGTGGCTTCCTCATCACATCGGAGAGCACACACACACACACACACACACACATATACACACACACACACACACACACACACATTTTACTGAGACTAATTCAAATCGGCAAGAAAAATTCATCATTGTTGTGGATTCATTAGTGATGCTGCGCCACGTCATGTGTGGTGCTGCAGCTGGCAACAGGCAGCCATGACATACACCGCCAGCATCACAAGTGTTCACACAGCTGGCTGGCGGTGTTTTCCTGTCCGCGGCACACAGTTTGTGACGGGCGTCCTCTACAGCAGTGTAAGCTTCCACTCTCCAAACCGAGCCGCTCATCAAGGCTACCGGTGGTGCGTCAGCAGACCAGCCTTGCACAATGCTGGGTGACATGACAGGCGGCTGATGTAGCGTGAGGGCCTCACTCACCCACACCCACCCACCCATAGCCAGAGAGGAGCGTCACTCACGCACGCACACATTCCTGGCGGGCGTGCACGAGTGGTCAGCACCCTTGGTGGAAACAGAGGTGCTTGATGCTGAAGTGGACGTATCCTCGCACTGACATCAATGAAAATTAGTTGCAAATCAAGTGGGGAAAAAAAAAAAAAAGAAAAACAGGACTCGACTCGCTGCCTCCCAGCAAGGTTCGATGTGCAACGTGGGCCCGCCAAGAAGGTCACATCCAGGCTGTGACATGAGAAGAAAGCCAACAAAAAGTCTTGGCCGAACTCCACCAAGCCAGGGGGAAGGACCTGTGCACCGTGGCGTGATAAGGCAAAAATGAATATATATATATATATATATATATATATATATATATATATATATATATATATATATATATATATATATATACACACACGATAAAAACAAATAAAAAGAAAGTAAATACGAATAAGCAGGAAAGGGAGTGGCGTGCCAAGGAACATTACATTATCCAGCGCTTCAAACTGATATTTTCACGTGCATCGCGCTACAAGCCTCGCGGCGGGCCAAAGTCCCGCCACCCTGTGTACGCACCGCCATACCTTGACTGGCGGAAGGGGGTCAGGGGGCAAGGAGCAGCCTGTGGCCACACACACGAGCGTGGCCAAGCTTTAGTGGCTCGTTATCGGCTAGGCCATAACGCTCAGGTTTGCGCCTCGCGTGGCTATACTGACCCTGCGTCCCTGATGGCTTGCGGCGCGTCTCGGCGGCTGTACGGTTAACATGGCGGTGGCCTTGACTATTAGGCCACTGGGAGAGTTTCCTCCAAGGTATCGGGTGGCGGCGGCGCTGAAGCCTCCATTCTCCTCTCAATGCCACACCAACAGTGGACGCGCTTGAACACCGATAGTTGCTGCTCGCTCTGGCCGATCAGGTTACCACAGGACACTACCTGCCTGCACCACTGCCTCTCTCTCTCTCTCTCTCTCTCTCTCTCTCTCTCTCTCTCTCTCTCTCTCTCTCTCTCTCTCTCTCTCTCTCTGCATCTCGCAATGAATCTTATGAGAAAACTTAATTTAGAACCTTGACATAATCTCTTTGAAGAAAGGCTGCCCGGGGAGTGAACTGCCGCCGTTTCACAACACTGAAAAGATCCACAAATACTGAGCCTGGCAGGATGTTTGCATGCTCTGAAAAAATGACCGAAAGGTTACGTAATGAAACGCAAACATGGACGATGCTTTGCAAACACGAGAGAATACATCGAATATGTAGTATTTTATTTTCAAAAAGCAATAATATACGAATAAAAAAACTTTCAAATATGTTCATCCATACCATGAATAACATGCTAATATGTGAGGAAAGGCAGAAAGGGAGGGAAGGAGTATGAAATCTCAAATATTTACATGTGGAATCAAGACATTTGATAAGAAACTGTCAATATTAACACGTACAGAGAAATACTGGTAAGTGTGAGTGAGTGAACCATTGCTGTGTGTGTGTGTGTGTGTGTGGTGCCTGTAACCTAACGCAAGGCCAGCCACCCACCCACCTACCCGCCCGCAGTTACACCCACCCAACCACCCACTGCCGCCCACAGACACGCACATTGTCTTAAACGTCTCATTATGCTATTAATTCTCTCTCTCTCTCTCTCTCTCTCTCTCTCTCTCTCTCTCTCTCTCTCTCTCTCTCTCTCTCTCTCTCTCTCTCTCTCTCTCACATAGGCATGCACATTGTCTAAACGTATAATTACATCAATCTCTCTCTCTCTCTCTCTCTCTCTCTCTCTCTCTCTCTCTCTCTCTCTCTCTCTCTCTCTCTCTCTCTCTCTCTCTCTCTCTCTCTCGGTCATATCCAGGATCCAGGGCTGTTATGAAATGGAAATCCAGCCTCCCAGCAAACACACACACACACACACACACACACACACACACACACACACACACACACACACCTCCCCTCCAGTAAACTACAAAACCTAAGGCCTGTATTTCCAAACGTCTCGGCGCCTTTCCTCGACTACTTTCAACAGCCTGCACAGGAAGTTATCTGGGTTTTTAAATAAGGGACTTTTAATGATTCTTGTGATAGTTTAACAAAAAGTCCACATTATCAGTAGCAAAGAAAATACCTGATTTATCACATTTGCGGCCTTGACCCAGTTCTCTATATACTTTAGTCTTTCTTCGTTAACATTCTGAGCCCTTTAAAGATAAGCGCTTGCAGTTCATTTTGTTCTCATAGGTTGCAGAACGACTTACCTGACTGTGGCATTCAAAAGATAAAAAGCAGGGAAAGAGAAAATATAACGTCAATTCTGTCTTTTTTTTTTTTTGGCTTCAGGGACTATTTAATTGACTGCGGTACAAAAAAAAAAATTGAAATGAGAATACGAGGCTAATTTTGCCTTTTTCAAAGCTATACACCTACTGCACTGACTGAGGTACAAAAAGTAGGAAAGAGGGAATGCGAGGTTAATTTTTTTTTTTTTTTTTCTGCCTTACAAAATTAACTCACTGTAGTAAATAAATTTTAAGAAAAACGTCGGAAAAAAGGAGAATAAAAGAATTAACTCCATCTTACCTTGACTACACAATTATTCAACTAACTGCAGTACTCAACAAATGTAAAAAAAAAAAAAAAGAAAACAGCAGGGTGCTTATGAGGGAAAACAACAGTGAATGGGTTTAACACGTCCTTATGAGAGAACAAAGCCCTTCGGAACACGAGCCACACACATCACCACCTTATCCGCGCCTGCCACTCCTGAAACCATCCAAGTCTGCACGGATTAACTGGATGAATACCCCTCTCTCTCTCTCTCTCTCTCTCTCTCTCTCTCTCTCTCTCTCTCTCTCTCTCTCTCTCTCTCTCTCTCTCTCTCTCTCTCACAGCGCACAGTACCAGTCAATATGCTAGATAATCCGTCCCGTCCTCCATCCCACGCCCCAGCTAATCCCTGTTCTTTCTTGTTGCGCGTGACTGATGGATGGTGGGTGGGTGTTGACTGGTGTTCGCTGCGCGGTATTTGTGAGGGTGAGGAAGTGGTGGTGGTGGTGGTGAGGCGTGGTGGGTGTGGTGAGTGGAGCTATGATACTTTGTTGAGTGAAACGTGTGTGTGTGTGTGTGTGTGTGTGAGTTGATAGCTTGGATGAACCGTAATGCCAGAGTGTGAATGCTGAGCTGAGTGACATAAACGTTCCTGCTTTAAAAGATTCAGTGTGATGTTTGAGTGATACGTTATTGTTCAGTTGAGTGAAGCAAGAGTGTTGGTGACTTAGGTAGGTTCGGTACAGTAAGTGTTGTTTTGGTGCTTATATTAGAGGGAATAAGTGTGTTGGTTTTGATAAATTTAGTAAGATGCATCCAGAGTGTTATCTTCATACATAGTCCAGTGAAGGTTAGTATATTAGCTTGCATAAACTCAGTGATATGCATAAGCGTCAATATAAAAGATTAATTAAGTGTGTTTCTTACTTAAATATACTTAATACAGAGCTTATAAATGTTTTATTAATACTTGGAGGAGTAAAATTAAGTGTACCGAGTAGGATTTTTCTCTTTTTGAGCGGACTGTGTCTAGTAAACGAGTTATATATATATTATATATATATATATATATATATATATATATATATATATATATATATATATATATATATATATATATATATATATATATATATATATATATATATATATATATATATATATATATATATATATATATATTCAGTCAGAGCAGAGTCTATACGTTCGAGTGCGCTACCTCAGATAAACTCAGTAAAATGCATAAGCGTTATCCCATACACAAATTAATACGAGAAGTGTGTGTTGCAATACCAGATTCACTCAGTACAATAACTACCAGTGCTGTCTTCCCCCCAGAGCCACGCCGATCCAGGAGCAGTGCACGCGTCTCCTTGGTCTCTCGCTGCATTCGTGAGGGGCGGTGTGATCCTGCCGGGTGCCGAGTGAGGACGTGACGCGAACGTTTTGATGGCGTATTCGGTGACC
>NC_087165.1:4818511-4933511 GCF_035594125.1 Scylla paramamosain
GGAGTGACCTTTCCTGCACCACGCCGCAATTGGCCTTCCTGTAGGTCAGCCCGGTCACTTGCCCCGCTTCCTGTCACACGTATTGACGAGTGTCGCCCTCACCACACCACACCACATCACACCACACCACGCTACACCACCACACAGACTCACCACACCATTCCTGCTCCCTACCCCCCCTACATCACACTACTTCTGCTCCCTGTCCCCCTACTCGCCACACCACTGTTCCCTGCCCACCACACACACCACACCACTCCTGCTCCCTCTGCCTCACACACTCAGCTTTCTCGTCATGGTGGTGATGCGAGTGTGTGCTGTTCTAATTCTATTCCTTCACCAGTGTTTTAGAGCTTTAGTAAATGTGAATGAATTGTACAAGAATCTGGCGTGCATCTGTCTCCTTAATATCGTGTAGCACAGTAAGGTAATGTTAATGTGAGATGGATAGAACCGGACTGCATTCCTTCATCATTATATTATCGGTAAATGGGTGGTATAGAATATACTCGTATCTGGTTTCCTATTCTTAACTGGCGTCTTGAGTCCCGCTCATACAGCCTGGCTCAGTTGGGCGGTGTTAATGTGCAGTGGCTTTGAATATAACACCTCTCTAACTTCATCACTTCACCACCAGTGTCTTGGAGCCTCAGTGAGTGAATTAGAAGAACAAATCTGTCTTCCTAACTGGCGTGCTTGAGTTCCCCTTCACATCACCTGGCACGGTTTGGCAGTGTTAATGTGCGATAGCTTTGGCACTGACTAACATCTCCTTACCGCGTCGTCGTTACCCTCTCTTCAAATACACAAGATAACAACTTAACTTCCTATCATAAACTAAAACCCTCTCGCCACCTCGACACTAATAAAGATTTCTCTTGCTCATAAACATTTGAACGCTCTCAACATCACGGCAATAATATATATTGTGCAACACAGTTTAAAGCCAAGCAACTGTATATGTTTTTTTTGTGTGTGATGGACGCAATTCCTGCCAAGGGTCGCTGCCACCTGTCCACAGCGAGCCAGGGACCTTTGATGCAACACTCACTGCAGCCCCACACCCGCTGACTGGGAGGGTTTTCAGCCTGGTGACACACGGCCTCTGTTTCTAAGTCTAGGCAGGCACTCACGCCACTAGCCACAGCCCTGGTGACTGTAAGGATCACTTTTCAGCCTGGTGACACACGAGCTCTGTAAGTCCGAGGAGGCAGTCACTCTACTGGCCACAGACCTGGTGAGGGAAAGGGTCGCTTCTTTACAGTTTTGTGACACACTGTAAGACCAGGCAGGCACTCATTCCACTAGCCATAGGCCTGGTGAGGGAAAGGGTCGCTTCTATACAGCCTGCTGACACACGGCTTCTGTATCCTTCAGCGTTCGATGATCATTTCTGACTTCTTTTGGGAAATGGCGCCTCGGTGTCTTTTTTTTTTTTTTTTTTTACATTTTCTTGTCCTTGGCCAGTGCACCTCTTACGTAAAGAAAAGAAAATGATAAAAATAGATCCAGAGAAAGTCACTCCATTACTCAGTCTCAGTGACGGCATGGGCCGCTTCTTACGTTGTCACCAGGTTTACGTCACAATGTGTCCAGTGCAAGTGACACGTAAAGCAAAACGTGGCGGTTGGTTGCAGGCGCGGATTTGTATCTAGAGTGGAGGGAATTATGATGATCCATGTTTAAAATTCATAACTTTTAAATCATAAAACGAATAAGACGAGGGAAGTATGAAGTATCCTTAATTTACATGCATATGAATAAACTTCGCGGTTTTAAATGAGCAAAGCCACAACACTCCAGGCCCGCCGCGTTAAGCCCCAAGACGAGCACTGAACCGCAGCTTATCATTTCTCTCAAGCACAAACTTCGGCGGTCTACAGTACAAAGGAAAGGACATGATGGAATACACTGGTAGACTGTACACGTGGGAAGGTGCTGTCACTGATACTAGCCGCCGCAAAGGTTAGTCTTTCTCTTTCTTCTTTCTTATTCCACTGTCTCTCGAGTGTACATGGAACAGGCACCAGTGAACGAGTATGGTAACGAGCGATAATAGTAGTGATAATAATAATGATACAAAACAATGATAGTAGCAACAGTAAGCATAAAAAGAATAAATAAAAAACACTAATGAGAGAATAACACCAATAACAGCAGCAGCAAAGATAACAATAAGAATAATAACAAAAGAAAAACACGAGGAGGAGGAGGAGGAGGAGGAGGAGGAGGAGGAGGAGGAGGAGAATTAAAACCGCAGCATTCTCACTATACAGAAACCTCCAGCCCGTGAGAAGGAAAGAAAAGAAATAATAATGAAGGTCAGAATATCTCCTCAAAACAAAGATATAACTAACAATAATAACAAAATAAACGGAGAAATAAGAAGGAAAACGGTGTAAAGAAAACAAAATAATGAAGGTCTGGATGCCTCACAAGAAAAATATCAATAATGACGAAATAAAAGGAGTAAAAAAAGGAGGTGAGGACACAAGGAGGGAACGTCTCGAGTACTTACCTTGGTGTTGATGAACTCGCAGGCGCGGTCCTTGAGGGTCTTGAGTGTCAGCTGGGAAGCGTTGACGGTAGTGATGTCACGCACCAGCCCGTGCTGCAGGGAGAAGGTGATGTCCGCCCCGGTCACCTCCATCTGCCGCCACACCCACACAACAACACGGAATTAGTGGTGTCTTGCGCCGCCACTTGGCACTCTGGTGTACACTAAAGCTTTATTTAGGAAGGTGTTTGTGTACTTGTGTGTGTGCGTGTGTGTGTGCTTGCTGCCAGGCTGTGAGTGACTAGGGATACAGTAACTACTGTGCTATATACTGAATGGAAGACCTTAGTACAAAAAGTAATGCCTATCTAACTAATTATTCCTGACATAAAATACTTGCTAATCCGTAAGTAAATACAGATATATTAACGAACTATTATGTTGTACAGACGTATAATATTAGCATAAAACAGTAATGCCTATCTATTTAACTATCCTGGAACAAAACACTTGCTGGTCTATGTACAAATAGGGATACAGTAACGAGCTGTTATACTGAGTACACGCAAAACCTTAGCGTACGTAAGACAGCAATGCCTGATTACTTAACTATCCTGCCATTTAATGCTAATAATTAATATAATCAATGAGATAACAGGCATACACAATCCTAGCATACTATAATAATAATAATAGTAATAATAATAATAATAATAATAATAATAATAATAATAATAATAATAATAATAATAATAATAATAATTTTAATAATTCTAACAAAATATGTATGTCGGTATGATACAGTGTAAACAAGTAAACAGATAAAGATAAATGGCAGTTCACTAATTAAGTGTGCAGCACAAAATGAAAATTACTAATTACTTTATGATTTATTGCCAGAAAGCATGAAGCAATTACTGATTTAAGGTCTTATTTAGTTATTAATTTATAGTTTGTGTACTGATCACCAATACAAAGCTACATAAACCATTCCTGTACCTGACACACTGCCCCTTAGAGAAACGTACATTTACACTTTTACTACTTCAAAGTACATTTTACACCCTCACTACTTCCGTCCACTACACTTCCTCTTCTTCTTAATCCTTCGTCGGGTCGGCCGCTCTTACTATGCTGCATGTTGTCGCCAGTACCTTCAATCCTCTGCAACTCCTTCATCCACACCCAGCTGCCTCATGTCTCTCACTTCCATCCCTCCATCTCAATCCGTCTCTCCCTTGATCTTCTCCCCTCCACTCGGCTCCTCCACGCATCGCTTTTCACAATGTTATTTCCCTCCATTCTCAAAGCATGACCAAACCACCTCAACTTCCGCCCACCAGACACCAGCTTACAAACTCGTCTCTCCCACTTCAGCCCTCAACAAGGCAGCTACCAGTGATATCCCAAACAAGCCTCACACCCTCCACTAACGATACGTTCCTCTTTTACGAGTGTATATGTATGTAGCATCTGATTAATTAAAAAGGAAGGAGAATTAGACACAATTAGACGCTATAACTTATCTTTTACGAATGTGTGTACGTAAGCATGTAAACTTAGCCAGTAAAATAGACGTTAATACATTCATTTACGAGTGTGTGTATGTAGCGTCTGATTAAAAGGGAGCAGAATGAAACAAGAATAATAAAGGGGACGTGAATATCTCTCTCCAGCTTTACGTTCATCCCGGGAAGGCGGCGTTTCATTCTGCAATAGCGTCATTGTCTGGTGGAAAAGTACGAGAGCGTATGGAGTTTAATGAGAAAGGCTGTCTCTCTCTCTCTCTCTCTCTCTCTCTCTCTCTCGGGTAATCGAAGCCGGTGATTAACAGCAACGCAGCCATTCCGCACTTTAAAAACCAGCCCATCGTCACGGCACAGGATGGGTGGGGTATCAGATTGTCGCCACGTGCACTGAGGGAGCAGCACACGCCTCGATGCTGCACTCACTCCACCAAAGCTACCTCTTTTACTTGGTGTCTCCATAACCTGATGACATGGCGCGTGTCCAGAGCGGCATTTCCTTCCATCCTATTTCCTGCACTGACGGGGGTGGCACAACAAGCCTCGATGCTGCACACACTCCATTAATGCTACTTTTTTACTGGGTGTCTCGATAACCTTGTGACTTGCCGCGTGTTTAATGCAGTATTTCCTTCCACCGTGTCTCGTGTTTTCTCTCAGACTTAATAGTGGTGATTTGCAAGGAAATTACATATGGACATAAAGTAAGGGAAGGTGCAAGTATATATATAAAGCGTTATATAAAACACATATGCCTACCTACGTTATATCTATTATCCCCATCTATAAATATGTCTGATCATCTTTTATAACTGCCTATTGACTCGCCATTAACAACATCATTACTGCGTTCATTCCATTCACTTGCTACTCTGTTTCAGAACTAATTTGAGATATGGAGAATTATCAACAAGAGAGGATGAGAGGAGTTAAGGTGAAGAAAACTAAATAAAAAATAAATAAATAAATATGTTGTAAGTTTGGTGGTTCCTTAACTTCTGACCAGTACTGTACAATATCACTCTAATCCTTATCGGAATCGCCAGCAGTAGGTTCTGAGATTCCACTTTAGATTAAGCCTTCCTTCAACCTTCTCCATTCACTTCTGAGAGGCTGCCCGTCTATTCCTCAGGGCATCCCAGCAAAACTTCTTATCTATCTAGTTTCCCTTCAGCTTTGCCATCTCTCGCCATCGCCAAGTTGCAACGCTTTCTCTTATTTGTTTATATAATATCTACTGTGCATCACTTGTCCTATCTGTGTTTTATTTTATTTTTTTATTTTTTTTTTTAGTCGAAATATTCTTCAACTTTTCTGTGCTCCTTATTCCATGTTGTTCTTTTCTTAGTTCTCAGTTTTTATGTCATGTTACTCACTCCCATTAAGACGTGTCCTATCTACGTCTCTTTTTTTTTTTTTTATTTGTTGTAGTCTGTTTTTTTGTTTTTGTTTTTTTTACCTACGATCTGCTCCTTAATTAATATTGTTGTCTTCTCGTTTCTTTATTTTCTCTTATATGTCATCCATTCTGCGCATCATGTGTCTTATTTACATGCTTCTCTCTCTCTCTCTCTCTCTCTCTCTCTCTCTCTCTCTCTCTCTCTCTCTCTCTCTCTCTCTCTCTGATCTACTTCCTAATCCATATTTTTTTTTTTTCTCTCCATTTTTCGCCATTCCAGGTTACTTTTCTGTTAATATATTAGTCTATCTACACATCCACTTCTTTTCTTTTTAATTACAGCTCAAGACGCCTCAACCTTTAATCTACTCCTTATTCCATCCTCTTACTTCTCTCTCTCTCTCTCTCTCTCTCTCTCTCTCTCTCTCTCTCTCTCTCTCCATCTCATGCCATTTGTAGGTTCTGTTAATCTTTTAGTCTATCTACACGCCCACCTCTTCCTTTTTAATTACAGCTCAGGACGCCTCCACCTTTGATCTGCTCCTTATTCCAGCTTTTCATTTCATGCCACTCTGGGTTACCACTCTCTTCCTCTAACTGGTCATTAATAGACATTCACTTTTCTTTTCTTTTTTTTCTTGTAGTCGAATTGTCTTCCCCCTTGATCTGGTCCTTAGTCCATCGTGTGTGTCTTTTTCCACCTTATGCTATTCCGTGCTGCCATTCTGTTTCTCTCTTAGTCCTCGATTTGTCTTCAGATGTTTATCTACTCCTTCATTCGTGGTAATTCTCTTTCTTTTATCTGTTTCACGCTATTCTGGATTGTTATTGTGTTTGTAGACAGGTTTATGGATGGGGATAATAGATGGATATAGGTAGGTATATTTCATACAGGGACTGCCACGTGTAAGCCTAGTCGCTTCTTGCAGCTTCCCTTATTTCTTATGTTCTTATGTTTAACCCTTTTCTTGCTATGGTCGTCTTTAGTCAACCTTCCTACCACTGTAAAAAAAAAAACTGTGAAAACTGTTTGCACGGAGGCACAGGAGAGAAAAGAAGGAAAACATAAGGCGCTTTTGTCTTTTTAAGCTACAAAAATATTCACGAGAGCCTAGCACAAAAAGTTATGTTTAAGAGGTTATAGACATTAGAGAAGAAAATTTGTTGTAATCTATCTAAACTTGACCTTGACTTGACCTTGTTTAAGACAAGAGGAGTTTCAAGGCACCTTTAATTCTGAATTGGTTCTTCCTTTTTAAAATCAGCATTATGTATTTATCGATCGATTTATTTTTGTCTATCTTTTTTTTTTTTTGTGGGGAAGAGAAAATGAGCGGGCCTTTTCTCAGCTTTTACTCTTGGTCTTCCTTTCTGATGCATAAGCACTTTTTTTTTTTTTAAACTAGAATCCGAATGCCTTCAACTTTGACCTGATGCCAAACACAAGCTGGTCTCCTTCTCTCTCTGATTTATGCAATTCTGGACTGTCACCGACACGCCCGCCTCGTCTTTCCTCTTCCCTTAGCAGAAATCTGGCTTCAATCCGCTCCCTAGTCAATTATTCTCCCTTCTTATCTGTTCACTTCACGTCAATCACCATTCCCGGTCGCCACTCTGCTCCATCAACAAAAGTCCACTTCCACAAACACGGCGGCCACAGCTGCTTCCCTCCAGCGCGCACTCTCCTATTTTCAATCCTCATGATCCAATTCAATTATAATACTGGCTAATAACTTTGTTTTTTTACCTCCCGCTTGAAGCACTAATGGAAATACCAATAAGCTACCCGCTCCAAATGATGATGGTGCTTTTATCTACGGTCATTGGCTGTGTGTTATACTGTAGTACACATTATGGCCCGTATTTAGAAATGCTTTGCTCTCTCACCACGGCTATTGCCCAAGGCCAGAGATGATTAGCCGGGTTCTCAAAAGTGTTTCTCCTATTAATAATGTAGAAATCTTCTTAATCTTTCACTAGAACCGAAAAACACACTTAAAAATCCGTGTCACTTCAAATAAAGCCTTTTGAAAGTAGTAGAGGTGCAGGCAGAACTGGCGAACAGGGACAGGAGGGTGATGGCACCATACAAATGCTGTGTTCCCTCGCGTATCGGAATACATACACTCAGGATTCAATTAACGCTGCATTATTTCTGTGGTTCCTTCAAATACATGATGATGAATTAATCGAGCTTATTTCATGTGATGCAGCAGAGTGGTCATTATATCGATGCCAGTCAAAAACATCATGGCAGTTCGGCAACCTGGACTTTTGTTTGCTTATATCGTCTTATGTGTAGCAACAACGAGGTCAGACTTTTTTTTTTTTTTTTTTTACATTTTAGGAACGTGGACTTTATTTTTATCTCAGTGATTTTACTCCTTGTCACCTTAATTAATCTTCCCTTACCTACACACCCAGGCAGCAACACCTTACATACCCACCTCACCTTGACACATATTAACAACCAACACCAAGATAATTAGTTTTTTTTCACTATTTTATTTTTTGTTACCTTAATTAACCTATACCCTTACCTTTCGTTACCTTAATAATACTGATCCTCCCTCACCTGCACATCCAAGCACCAACATTTTACATAAGCACTTCCCCTTGTCACACTTCATTAATCACGACTTCTGCTACTTTCTCTTCTTATCATTCCACCTTTCGTTACCTTAATTTCCCTTCTTTTACCTACCTACACATCCACGCACCTCACCTGCACTTAACACATTTTAGTAAGCAAGACTTTTGTTAGTTAGCTATTTCACGATTTTTTCACACTAGTTAGTTATTTCACCTTTTGTTACCTTAATTAACCTATACCCTTAACTTTCGTCACCTTAATTAGCTTACCCTACCAATATTTTACTCGTCTTACCTTAACACACTTATTTATTTTTTTTCGCTAATTTCACCTTTCGTTACCTTTATTAAGCTGCCCTCGCCTGCACATCGACGCAGCATCACTTCACGCACCTCACCTTGCTTACGAGCGTATAAAGCAGCTGAAATATTGCAGGTTCCTCTCAATTTTCGTAAAACTCGCGTGGCCCCCGAAAAAATATTACACAAGCACAAGGGATAAATCACCGCGGGATACGCAGAACTCCTACACTGGGCTATTACTCTGATTAAATCCAGCAGGTGAGTGAGGGAATGTGTGTACCTACTGACAATACGTGCCGATAAGCGAAAGTGAACCGACGTAAGCAATGCATCACACTGAATATAAAACACTCCCACTAATACATAGCTATAAAGTAAAGGCTTAATGAGTGAGCCTGCTTGGAAACAAATTAATAAATGAAAGAATAAATAATAAACTGACCTATTCTAAAATAAATAAATAAATAAATAAGCATACTCTCGATTAAATAAAATATATAAACTTTCCTAAAATCAAAATAAACTTATTCTAAAATAAATAAATAAATAAATAAGTTAAATACAATAAATCTTTAGTAAATTTACAGAACCATGACCATTTCACTCTGACGCGACGAATCTCTCTCTCTCTCTCTCTCTCTCTCTCTCTCTCTCTCTCTCTCTCTCTCTCTCTCTCTCTCTCTCTCTCTCTCTCTCTCTCTCTCTCTCTCATTTCCACTATTTTTTTAAGAGCCTGTATAGTGGAAGTTGTCTGAGGTTTTCACGAGTGCTTCCATGAGTCTATCAAGAGTTTAACACAGACTCTGCATCATCACTGGGAAACGAAACTTAGTGGGAAGCTGACAGGTCATCTCTGGTCTTTAATAATAGTCCCAATAAGATCGTTCAATATTTCAGAACATTTCGCAGCCTGCACAGACTACACTACAAGTTATTAAGGTTTACACAGGTGTTTTCGTGATTCAAATGATAGTTTAACTCTTTCACTGCTGTTTGGTGCATCTTTCCTCAGTCACTGACCACTCTGAGACAGCGTAGGAACTAGAAATTGCAAAATCTTTTCTTTTTTATCCGCTTCTTTTCTTGTAAGTATTTATGAAGATTTTATATATTGTTAGTTGTGTGAACTGTTGTTTATCGCAGTGAAAGAGTTAACAAGGATTCTGCATCATCAGTAGGAGAAACTTTCAATAAGAACACGACTTATCATTTCTGTGGGCATTTGTAAATAGTCCTGGTGAGAGAACAAAATAACAATACATAACTGCTATTGAAAGGACACCAGTTACGTTGCCCTACACGATTTTACTGAGGAGAGAGAGAGAGAGAGAGAGAGGGGGGGAGAGAGAGAGAAAGAGAGAGAGACTGAAGGTACTAAAAAAATGTTTGAAATACTCCACCCTTTCCTTTGTTAGCAGTGTCTTTTACATTTACAATCTACTTGCATCACACTATTTCACTAGATCAAGGCAGTGAAAGGGTTAAGACACGAGCCTGAACCTAAACCCTACAGCTGATAATGTTTTAGTGTATGTCATTTACTTTACCACCTTGATGGCCAATAGAGGGCAGACAGTGGTAAACCTAGACCTTACTAATAATGATTTCGTGTAAGCCGTTTAGTTTACCATCTTAACGGGACACGTAGGGAGAACTATACAAGTCTAAACCCTACCGCTAATAATGCTATAGTGTAAATCACCCTAATGAGCAAAGCAAGGCAGATAGTCCTAAACCTAAACTCCATCACTAATAATGTTTAAGTCGTATAGTCTACCACCTTATTGGCCAACGCAGGGCAGGTAGCACCGAGTCTAAACCCTACTCGTGATAATGTTCAGTGTAAGTCACGTAGTTAATCACCCTAATGGGCAATGCAGGACAGATAGTGCTAAACCTAAAACCCTACCACTACTAATGCTTTAAAGTACCAATCATGTAGTTAACCATCACAATGAACAATGCGGTGGAAGTATCGCTAATCTATACCGTACCGCTAGCAACATACGCGTAAACCACATCACTACGTACAACAATGGGCAGGCAACACTAACTCTAACCTCTAATACTAATAATATTTCTTATAACAATCACCACAATCACCACAATGCAGTAGAAGGAAGTAATACAAATATAAACCTTACCACTAACAACATCTCAGCGTAACAACCAGGTAGATAATCACCCCAATGGACAATGCAGATCAGGTAGTGCAACTGGGATGCCACCAATTAGCGGGAACACGTGACTCGTACAGGTGCAGCTAATGGAGGCAGCTCGGCAAGTCACCAACCACCACCGTGTGCAATAGGAGGGGGGGAGGGAGAGAAGAGCTGAGTGCAAGGGAGAGGTGGAGGAGAGGGAGGGAAGTTGTGCGTGCTTTGGGTGACTGACTGACTGACGTGTGATTCTGAGGGTAGTGGGAACGTGGAGGTGGGGAGGAGAAACGAAGGGAGGGAGTGAGAAAGGGAAGGAAGAGTCGAATAGAAGGTGTGATGGGAAGGAAAAATAAAGATAAGTTAGGGAGGAAAAGGTTCAGGGAGTGAGAGAAGATGCGATGGAAAGAAAGGCAAAAACGAAGGAAGGGTGAAGAAAGAGAAGGAAGAGAGATGCAATAGGAAGAAAGGGAGAAACGAAGAAAGAAGGAAAAAAAGGGAAGGAGGAGAGAAGATGCGATAAGAAGAAACGGAGAAAGGAAAAAGAGAGAGAGAGGGAGAGGATACGATGAAAAAGAAAGAAGAAAAGAAGGGAAAAAGACGAGGAAAAGGGAGAAAGAAGAGACGAGAGGATGCAATACGAAAAAAAAAGAAAGAAGGGAAGAAGCTGCAGGAGAAGAAGGAAATTAGAAAGAAGGAGAGGAGCGGTCGAGAAGAAAGGAAGAAAGAAAGATTTTGGAGGAAAGGTAGGTAGATGGCGAGGAGGAAAGAAAACGATGATAAGGAAGGAGGGTAGAAGCTGGAGGAAAGCCAGGAAGGAAGAGAGGAGAGGGAGAGGGTGCGATAGGAAGGAAGGAAGGAAGGTAGCTATAGGAACTGGAGGAAGGTAGAGAGGATGAATAGAAAGGCAAAACATGGGAGACAATAAAGGAAGGGAAAAAACTAAGAATGAAGAGAAAAAATGAGAATATTAGAAGAGAAAAGAGAAGAAAGAACGAGAAGAGAGAATGAGAAGAAGGGAATGAAGAAAGAGAGAATCGAGGAAAAGGAAAGGGAGAGGGAAGAAAGAGAGTAGATTAGGATAAGAGAAGAAAAGAAGGAAAAAATGGGGAAAAAAAGAAAACGAAGAAATGCGGAAGGAAGGAGGTAGAAGGAAGATTAGGATAAGAGAAGGAAAAGGAAAGGAAAGAAGGAAAAAAGAGGAAGGAAAGAGAACGAAGAAGCAAGGATACGAAAGGAAGGAGCTACATAGGAAGAGGAGGTGGAGGAGGAGGAGGAGGAGGAGGAGGAGGAGGAGGAGGAGGAGGAGGAGGAGGAGGAGGAGGAGGAGGAGGAGGACATGATCGAGTGCACAGGTGACAGTGTGTGCCAGGTAGACTGTGAATGCACCATCATCACCACCACCACTACCACCACCACCACCATCACCACCAACACTACTTGCATACGGTACTGCATCACTCTACCACTTGTTCGCACCATCATCACTACCAGTACAGTCATCATCACTATACCATCATCACTATCATTTCGACGTCATCACCACATACGTATCTGCGATCATCACCAACATCACCAAAGGAGGAGGAGGAGGAGGAGGAGGAGGAGGAGGGGAGGAAAGGAAAGAAAAGGAAGGAAAAGAAGAGAAAAGAAGAGAAGGGAAGAGAAGAGAAGAGAAAAGAAAAGGAGGGAGGGAGGGAGGAAGGAAAAAGGAAGAAGAAACGAAAGAAAGAGGAAAATTAAGAACAATATGAGCACAACAACAACAACAACAACAACAACAACAACAAACAGTAGACCCGTAAAAGCAGAATCATCACCATCAACACCACAATCCCTAAGCTAACCCACCACCACCACCACCACCACCACCACCGCCACCGCTACACACAAATAACAGTGGTGGCAGTATTGGCGAAAGGAGGAGGAGGAGGAGGAGGAGGAGGAGCGGAAGAAAGATAAGACACAGGAGGGAAGGACTGGAGATACCCATTCTCTATTGATCTCCTCTCTCAGATCCCACCATTAATATTCCAGCAGCCACCGCCGCCTCTGCTATCACAATTCCCATAGCCGGCCCGTGCTGTCAATCAATACAGCCTGTGCTAATGGACAAATTCGCATCTCAACACCAGGGTATCGTTTTTCTGCCCCGTAATCTGAAACCTGCGCCGCATCTCCACTACATTTATTTAAGCATGTTTCTATGGTTCTAGAGACAGATTAATAAGATTTCTACGTTATTAACTGGAGAAACACTCTTGAGAACCCGGTTAGTCAACGGTAAGTGATGCTGGTTCTTGTGACTGTATAGTTTGTGTGGGTCTGATTCGCAAGGTTGCCCAGAGGATTGTAGGTGAAAATGGATGCTAAATTGGTCAGTTTTTTTTTTTTTTTTTTTTTTGGGGGGAGGGGGTACGATTTAATTAGTCTCTCTCTCTCTCTCTCTCTCTCTCTCTCTCTCTCTCTCTCTCTCTCTCTCTCTCTCTCTCTCTCTCTCTCTCTCTCAGACCAACATAGAACAATAGTTTAATGGTCTAAGTTTTATAAAACTTTATGAATATTTCCGTGAGCTTAGCTAAGTCTTGTGTGTGTGTGTGTGTGTGTGTGTGTGTGTGTGTGTGTGTGTGTGTTAATAATAATAATAATAAACGGTTTATTATTTAGGCAGTTGACAAACTGAAAATGTACATAGGGGATGGGGATGTGTGTGTGTGTGTGTGTGTGTGTGTGTGTGTGTATCTGATGAATATTCATTACGTACACTCTAGATTTATATATTCTCTTTTATGTTCTCTAATCTTCCATCTAAGACAGCTTCACACACACACACACACACACACACACACACACACACACACACACACACACACACACACACACAGAGCTGCATTACCTTCATCCCCAAACAAGCACGCGCCCTGCCATTCTGTTCTCCCCCAAGGCACATCTATTTTTTTTTTTTTTTTTTTTGCCTCTACAAGGTGCGGTCCACAAATAGCACAGTATATATGAAAAACACTCACTTGCCCGCCCACCCTGCCTCTCTCTCTCTCTCTCTCTCTCTCTCTCTCTCTCTCTCTCTCTCTCTCTCTCTCTCTCTCTCTCTCTCTCTCTCTCTCTCTCTCTCTCACACACACACACACACACACACACACACACACTGGCCTTGCATACCCAGCCTATTATAGTTTACTGTGTGTGTGTGTGTGTGTGTGTGTGTGTGTGTGTGTGTGTGTGTGTGTGTGTGTGTGTGTGTGTGTGTGTGTGTGTGTGTGTGTGTGTGTGTGTGTGTGTGTGTATTAGTTAAGGTCACTTGCTGAAGGCCAACTCCTCATCTACTACTACTACTTCTACTACTACTACTACTACTACTACTACTACTACTACTACTACTACTACTACTACTACTACTACTACTACTACTACTACTACTACTACTACTACTACCATCACCACCACCCCCGTCACCATCACCACCATCACAATATTTATGTACAAAAAATAAAAATACAAAGGTGAGTGTACATACGGTCTCCCATTTTCATTATACTAAAACCTAGACAATCTGTAATATTTTCTCCCTAGACACTCTTGCATGCTGGGAGGGTGTATGGTATGGTATGTACAAGGTTGGGTTGGGTTGGGTTGGGTTGGGTTGGGTTGGGTTGGGTTGGGTTGGGTTAGGTTAGGTTAGGTTAGGTTAGGTTAGGGTTAGGTTAGGTTGGGTTGGGTTGGGTTGGGTTGGGTTGGGTTGGGTTGGGTTTGAGTTGAGTTGAGTTGAGTTGAGTTGAGTTGAGTTGGGTTGAGTTGGCTTAGGTTAAGTTAAGTTAGGTAGGTTAGGTTAGGTTAGGTTAGGTTAGGTTAGGTTAGGTTAGGTTAGGTTGGGTTGGGTTGGGTTGGGTTGGGTTTGAGTTGAGTTGAGTTGAGTTGGGTTGAGTTGGCTTAGGTTAAGTTAAGTTAGGTAGGTTAGGTTTAAGTTGGGTTAGGTTAGGTTAGGTTAGGTTAGGTTAGGTTAGGTTAGGTTAGGTTAGGCTGGGCTGGGTTGGGTTGTGTTCTGTTGTGTTGTGTTGTGTTGTGTTGGCTTGGCTTGGGTGTATATACACAATACAGAAGCTAAGCAGGATGCGGCAAACGTCCTGTCGAGTTAATGAGAACTTCGGCACAGCAGTTAAAGTCGTGACGTGTGTTCTCTTGTTATTGTGTTTGCTTGTGATAATTAAAGTACAAACAGACTGTGTTTCTAAATTGCAATAATTGAGTTTCAGTTTCCATATCTGCAACAAAGGAGTATACTGTCTCTCTCTCTCTCTCTCTCTCTCTCTCTCTCTCTCTCTCTCTCTCTCTCTCTCTCTCTCTCTCTCTCTCTCTCTCTCTCTCTCTCTCGAGATCTCAAACACCTTCCTCCTTCCTCCACTCCACCACATTCCCTTACTCTTTTGTTTTTCCTTCTTGTATCAACTCCACATTTTTCCTCCACTTTCTCCTCCACCATACCAGTTCCTCAACGACAAAGGTCCATCGTTCATCCACTTCTGCTCCGGTTGTTCCACCTCCACACACACACACACACACACACAGTATACGGCCTGGGGGTTGATAGCATTAAACTGAACCTTGCTATACTTGAGTGGGTCTTAAAAAAAATCTCCTAAGTATTGTTGAGAGCGTGTGTGTGTGTGTGTGTGTGTGTGTGTGTGTGTGTGTGTGTGTGTGTGTGTGTGTGTGTGTGTGTGTGTGTGTGTGTGTGTGTGTGCTCTAGACTTGCTTGTTACAAAATCTACCGAACAGCAGCAGCAGTTTTCAATGAGTTGATACTTAATGAATTAAACAACCATGTGAATGAATAAGTACGAGCAAGTAGTTAAAGCAACTAATTAACTATGTAACAAACGAACAGACTAACAAACAAAAAAAGTAGCTCACTACATAAATGAATTGATTAATAAGTAAATAAACATACAAGTAAATATATAAATGAATAAATACTTACAAACAAATAATCAAGTACCGTTCTTTAATATCAAATACATAAGAGCTTTAACATAACAATCTACATGTACGTATTATTTTCGTTCCAACATACGTACGTACATTTTTCATTTAATATTACTCACTAGAATTATTCAGTAACATAAATGCTTCTCACATAAAAATACCAGCATGTTTTGTTTCACGTCTGTATGTCTGAGAAGCAGCATAACAAAAATAAATAAACAAATAAATAGTCTCTCTCTCTCTCTCTCTCTCTCTCTCTCTCTCTCTCTCTCTCTCTCTCTCTCTCTCTCTCTCTCTCTCTCTCTCTCTCTGAAAACAGTGCACGAGGAGGCAATCTATTACTCACACTGCTTCTACACACTGTTCTTTTCCTCCTCCTCCTCCTCCTCCTCCTCCTCCTCCTTCAGTCTCCTCTCTTCAAAAGGCAGCCTACAGTGTTTATTATGTTTACCTGCTACGTACAAAAGGCCAAGTGACGAGGCATTTTTAGGCAAGTATAACAACCTAACCTTCACAAGGGCGGCGCCGCACTGCCACCTGCTCCTGGGAACTGACGCAGCCAAGGAAGAGAAAGTCTGATTTTTAAGGCCCCAGCTACTAAGAGGCCTTAGGTTAGGGAGTCTGACGCTCTCTCTCTCTCTCTCTCTCTCTCTCTCTCTCTCTCTCTCTCTCTCTCTCTCTCTCTCTCTCTCTCTCTCTCTCTCTCTCTCGGTAATATCAGTGGAATCCATCGCCAGAGGATGCGGTATGTTGTGTCAAAAAAGAAAAACATACCTACACATAAATTTAGGAGAAAAATTACAGGTATTGGCCATTTCTCCTGCTTCTGCCTCCTGTGTTTCGTTTAGGGAATGGCATTGTGGGCAAACTGTATATTTATCGATTTAGTTTAGTTTTCATTACTTATTCAATTACTTATTTACCTATAAATATTTATTTCGTTTGATTTATTTAATACCTTACTATTTACATTTTTCCTTAGACCAGTCTCCCTTGCACGTAAAAAAGAGAGAGAGAGAGAGAGAGAGAGAGAGAGAGAGAGAGAGAGAGAGAGAGAGAGAGAGAGAGAGAGAGAGAGAGAGAGAGAGAGAGAGAGAGAATGGTACTGAAAAACACGAGACATTACGAACAGAGCTCAATCTCGTAAAAACTTAACACACACACACACACACACACACACACACACACACACACACACACACACACAAACTTTACAATAAACTCTCCATCTCTCTCTCCCTTCAAAAATAATTTCTCCCATTGCCACCCACACACTCCATCACCTTACCTCCCACACACACACACACACACACACACGTTCCACCCTCAACACCTACACAAGAGGCCAGGGGGTTTTCTTTCACCACAGTATTCCTTCAGATCCCTTACACTGCTATTTGACCCGCGGTTCCTTTGTCACAAACCACCGTGGGACATTTATATTTGTTCCACAGACACCTCTAAATATTAATACCTGGCTTGATACTATAAGTGTACTCCTTTTCGTTTTTTTTTTTTTCTTTCTTGCTTGCTGCTGTTTGTAAATATTTTGTACATCTGAGGCAGGAAATGAGAAGAAATAACAGCGACGACGGTGAATACAGCAACAGCAGGAATCACAATAGCGACGACGGCAAGGAACACATGAATAAAATAATAATGGTAACACTGAATTACTGCGCATCTCAGTAAAAGGACACAGAAAAACGGGATTACTTGCTAACTGTGAGCACATTCATAAAAAAGAATAATAATAATAATAATAAAAAATCAAATCAACGTGACAGCTGAGGAAACTGCATACGACGACAAGAGGCACACAAGATAATAATAATAACACTGAATTATTGAGCATCGCAGTGAAAGGACATGGAAAAACGGGACTATTTGCTAACTATTCGCACAAATTCATTAAAAAAAATCAACGTGGTAGTGGAGGAAGTTGCATACGACAAGAAACACATGAACAAGATAACACTGAATTATTCCTTATCTCAGTAAAAGCACACAGAAAAACGGGATTTCTTGCTAACTGCCGGCACAAACGCATAAAAAAATCAGTGACACTCCCCTTAAGCTCCCTGGAGGAAACTATACACACCAACTTACAATATACTTCCCACCGCGGATATTACGAGGGCGGATCCTTTCCACCAGCTGGCCGCCGGAAAAGGGTTGGTCGCAATGTCCTTCGTAATACCTGTTATCATCTCTTTCCTTACATTATCATCTTTCTATTTTCCTTAAGTATGCAAGATGGTGTTCATATTTTTCCTTTCTCATCTTTTATTTATCTATTTATTTATTCATTATTCTTATTTTTTTTAGGTTTCCCATGATTTTTTTTAACTTTATTTTTTTTTTACTTTATTTTTTTAACTTTATTTTTTTTATCAGTAATATATAACTTCTTTTTTTTTTTGGTGTGTGTGTGTGTGTGTGTGTGTGTGTGTGTGTTGACAACAAATCTCACTCGACCAAAACCAGTTAGGTAGCTACTTTTTCTTTTAGTTTCTGGTACACTTATCTTACGAAACTAGGAAATACATAACATCACAGTACGTACTCCACACAGCATGTAGTCACTCATAAAAGTTTGTGTGTTGTGTGTGTGTGTGTGTGTGTGTGTGTGTGTGTGTGTGTGTGTGTGTGTGTGTGTGTGTGTGTGTGTGTTTGTGTGTGTGTGTGTGTGTGTGTGTGTGTGTGCGTGCGGGACTGCTCGTTCCCCACACATTTCTATGCGGCGAGTGTGTTTAACGATGTGACGACGCACAGACCCATACACACGCCGGAACTGTGACTTAATGGAATGAAGTAAGAAAGAATTATGTTTATCACTCATGTTATCGCCAATCATAATCAGTTACATATTCAGTGTCGTATGATGTGATGTGAAGGTTAGTGCCCTTTCGATGTCCAAGCTTTCATTAAGCAAGTGAGCAGTGACGATGGTTGTACAGGTGGAGATGCAGCTGTACCCTTTCTTTCGAAAATATGTCTCGTATCCTATACCCACCGTGTAGAAAGGGGTGGGGAACATGAGACTACATTATTTTCTCTCCGGCCCGTCTCTGCTTGTGTGCATTACATAATGACCACTTGTCTCCGCTCACGTAATATTTTCCTCTTCATCTTCGAAACCTGCAGGCGGCTGTCTCCCTCTTGACTGACATAACTCCAACTGCTACTGCTTCCTGATTATTCACTTAATGCTACCACACCACCCATGTATCACTCACTCATACTTGTCCTCTCTCTCTCTCTCTCTCTCTCTCTCTCTCTCTCTCTCTCTCTCTCTCTCTCTCTCTCTCTCTCTCTCTCTCTCTCTCCGTTGCCTAATCAGTGAAGGATAATACAGGTCTCGTCCACCCAGACATATTCACACAAAAGCTGATCAAGCACGGCTTTATGCTCATCCACCTATGTTGCTTTTATACGGCGTCAGGTTATCCCTAATACTGCGAAGTACAATTGTCGTTATCATTCTACATCAGATAAACCCACGAACAACAGGAACCGTTCGTGAGTCTCCACCTCGCCAACCCTTCCGTCCCTTCCCCTTCATGCGCGACGCACTCTACTACTGCCAGGATTTCCTCAGCATGAGCATCACCTTTACGTGTCTTCATGTTTATGAAGTGAAACTCCAACAGAGCTCGCTTACTTGGGATTTTAATCACGTGGAATACATTACCATTTGGGTTTATGAGAGAGCTGCGCGCAGAAATGAGACAGCAGACAAACTCCCTGCATACATCTCGCACCTACACTAGATGTGCCAGAAATTAATTTCTGCTAAATTTCCCCGATTTTCAACTTTTTCCCTCTCTAGTTTCCTTCCAATAGGAAAGCAAGAGTCCCGTATATCCTACACGATTCTCCCGTGAATTCCAGCAATCCAAGGTCAGACCATTGTCAGGAAATTGTACCTTGCACACAATGGAACGCCGGTACTCAGGCGTCACAGGAAGACTGGCCCCACTCACCACTGTCACTGCGTCCATCCCGCACGCAGCTTCCACCTGCACGTAGCTATAAGTTACAGCAAGGGGGTGACCTCGCCTTGCGTTTCTGCTGTCTACAGTTTCAGTGTGACAGTGTAAAAGACCAAGGTGTCGTGCCCTTCACTAGATGGGCACATGACCTGTAATTGGCACCTGCCAACACATTTGCTGGCCCACCACTATCATGAACTCATTTGAATAATGAAACGTGGTCATGCCTGCAGACTTTCCTGGACGACAGCCAGCTCTGCCCGTGGCAGTGTGGGGTGTCGCCGGTGCCTGTGTGGGAGGCTGAGAGGAGAGGGAGGGAGGTGAGGCTACTGATGGAGGTGGATGTCCTGTGTGTCGTGAAGAGAAAACCTAACATTTCACCAGTGTAGTTCACGGTGGACTGGCATGATTTGTATCTCTATCTGACAAGTGACAACATCTTCAGCCTTCTGAACTGTGGCAACTTGACAAGCCTTAAGCGGCGGCTACCATGTTATGGTTACCACCACTTGGGATTTATAAGTCATCGTTCATGCTAGCCGAGCCACTTCTTTACATCCTAGCCTGCACTGCATCCCCAACTTTTGAATATTGTCGGTGAGCACATTTATAGCCTAATATGTAAGTTTGTCTGTTAATAATCTATTCGAAAAGGAAACACACACACACACACACACACACACACACACACACACACACACACACACACACACACACACACACACACACACACACACACACAGAGGGTAGGGGTCAGGTCACACTGGGCGTGGTATCAGGTACAGGGTGACCTTGCAGACCAGCCCAGCAGGTGAGGGGATGGTGGCCTATTGCATAATGTCCCGTCTGCCCACCACCGCCCTGCACCATTGCCCACTACGGAATGCTGCCACTCAATGAAACCACCGCAAGACAAACCCTCCAGAAGTAACAGCTGCACTGAACATTCCAAAGACATCTTGATCATCATACTTATTCTACAAGAACGCCACTGCATAATACTGGGCCAATACTCCTCCATAAAGGGTTAGAGACGCAGTACCCTTCCTCACCGCTGATCCTGGTGCATCACTTACACTTTAGTATACAACTGTACTTCATTTTAATATTACGGCAGTATTCCCACCCTAGCAATTCATCGCCACCTTTATATAAACAATTTAGTGAAAGTGAAACATACTGCTTTTACATTCAGTACACACACTTGTCTCCTCCCAATCCACACCAAGCAAAATGGATAAAGGGACGAGCAAATATCACAAAAATGATCCACTCACGGTCAACTCCCCAGCTACACATGACATTCCACACAGGGCATTCATTCCTCCTCCTTCACTCCTGTCACCTGGCCTCCCACCACCCCCCACCTTGCCCCTCCTCTGTCCCTTGTTCTTGTTATCTTCTCTTTCACACGTTCCTCTTCCAACACATTGCATCCTTCTTCCCCACGTCCCTACGGCCTCTTTCTGCATTCATCGACCATCTACACGTAAACCACCAAACACTTTTACCTCCTGCCTTCATCGTTCTTAAATAATGAAATGAATCCATCCATCCATCCATCCATCCACCCAGCTCGAATGGGAAGGTCAAGTCAGGTCAGGTCAGGGAGAGGGTAGAAGTGAAGTGAGGTGAGGTGAGGGGAGGTAAAGTTAAGGGAAAGTGTGTGATGCAATGAGAGGAGGAACGAGGCACAACTGGTATGAAGGGCTTAAGCATACACACCAGAATGTAACCAGTCCGCCATCTCCCATCAGTCATCCTTTTCACAGTTGTTGTGCCTTAATGTATCATTCAAGACAGTATACTGCCTAGTATATATTATATTACAGTGTGATTTCCAATATATTTTGTGTTATATTTTAGTGTTATTTTAAAGACATTTTGTATTACATTGATTGTAATTAGGGATGCCACAGATTATTTGTAGGTTTAAAACAATGAAAATCTGAATCTGTGTGAGCATGTAATTCACTTACATGCTGCTGGTCACCCAACCAGCCGTTCCCCTAAGGAAAGAGCTCAGAGCTCGCAACGACCGATCTTTGGGTAGGATTGAGGCAACTCACACACTACACACCGGGACAGCGGGATCACACACACTACACACCGGGACAGCGAGATCACAACCCCCTCGGGTCACATCCCGTACCTACTTGCTGCTAGGTGAGCAGGGACTACACATTAATGAGGCTCGCCCATTTGCCTCGCGGCGCTCGGGAATCGAACACTGGTCTTCTCGATTGTGAGCGAGCGTGCTGACCCCTACACTACGCGGTGTGTGTGTTCTGGATTATGACTGAGTATTAATAGCCTTCTCACCATTCTTTTGGGACTGGCACCTCTGTGGGCCTTTTACCTCTTTTTTTTTTTTTAGCTCTTCGTCCCCTTTGGCCAGTATCCCTCTTGCAAAAAATAAATAAATAAATAAATAATAAATGAACTTACTCTTCTACAACTCCAAAGAAAATTTTCCATTCTCTGGGGAAAGACCATACTCTATCTACATGTATTTATTCTTTCTGTTCAGGGTCATGGGAAAAATGTTGGCAACATTATTTTATGCATATGTATATTGAAAAAAAAATCCCACTCTCTAGAGATAATAGGATATTGGGAACAGTGAATTACAGCAGGTTTGCTTTTAATATAGAGCCTTGTGTGGAGTACAGTGTGCATATTGGGGGAGCTATATATTTACTTCATATCTATCTGCATAATACACATACATTGTTAGTTATGTGATATCTGCAGTATGGAAGCTTTACTATGCCTAAATTAGTGTAATATGTAAATATACAATGTTAGAATTACAAGTGGAATATAAATCTGTGTTAAACCTTTAAGAGACCAAATAATTTCATCACACTGATGTAAAATAAATTGCTTTCTTTTCTCTTGTACAACATTCTAATGATAATTCTGCCCCACAGGTCATACTACAATGCTGACTATGTACTTACATGCATCAAAGCCATCACTCCAAGCCTCAACAAACTAAGCCTGAATTTAATATTTAAGCTGCAACAGGTCACACCAGCTGCTTTGAGGCTTTATATACATTATGTATCTACACACACACACACACACACACACACACACACACACACACACACACACAGCAACTGGGTAGAACATTTCTACTAGTGAAGCCTCTGACCTGAGTCTCTATTAGTACAAACTGTGATTATATATTCATAATGGTGTTATTCTTTGTGTTCACCCACTGTACAATAGTCCCTTAACAACAGATTTTTTATACAGATTTAGTTATCCATGGATTGAAAATTTTAAGTGTGGATGTTGCAGGTTATTCAGTATTTATTTCCACCACAATGAAATGACCATCCTCACCATAATTATTATGCAGTTTCTACAAAAATAATGTTTAAAGAAGTGCTTTGTAATTTAAGTAATAAAATAACACTGTCATGAAATTATGGATGGCATAACTACCACAATGAACCAGGCCAAGGTGATTAGACCTTCCTGGAGGTTATGAATAACATCACTTATCTTCACTAGTAATGTATCTTACTGATATTAATGTTAAGTCCTAGTTTTGTGCTGTACATGTGTGACGAGTGCTGAGGTGGTCTCCATTCTTTATGACTCTCCTTGCCTCACCACAACACTTGATATGACTGTACATATTGAATTAAAAACAGGAATAAAAGTAGATTTGGTCTTGCCTACAGCAGGTAGATGTCATCCGCAATCTTTTAAGCACCGAGACCTGTATTTTATCACAGGGCACAAGTATCTGTTCACAACTTCAAGGGACGATCACTGCCTTGCAATTACTTCCAAGACACAAACATGAATCTTGCAACTTACTTTACAGTGATCATTTACACCATGATTCCACAATTCAAAACACTGTAGAGCTGCTGCTGATGATTACTATGATGATGATGATTATGATGATGATGAGATTAGGTTATGTTTACTTTAAATGAAGTTCAACAAAAATTATATTTGAAAGTCTAAGTCAAGAACAGTTAACCAATTAGTATATCCCATTATTATGAAAAAATTATCCTCCTCTGAGATATAATAAGTAATTAACTCAGTGTTACTTACTGGCAATATATGAATTATTGTGTACAGCTACCTCTGCTGATTTCATAATGGGAATTTTCTTCACTAATGGTGTGTGCTAATTGAGTAATGGAAGCCTGTATCAGGAGTTCCTACATGTATAGATACTTTTTTGAGTAAATACAAAAACACATTCACATCAATCTTTCCTTAAATATTCATACAGAAGACAGAATCAAATTCCCACTGCTACAAGTAACAGACTAAACATTACACTACAGATGTACCATGTAATAGAAAAGGAAAAGTACACATGAGGTGCACCTTTGTATTCATCTACTAAATATCTGCATCCACTGTATGCCATCCACCTTCTTTTCTATCATAGGCCAGGACTACTGCATCATCCATGACACCATAATTAATAACCTTACCTGCCGCCTTACACCCTCTTTACCAAATAAAATAACGAGTTTTGGTGTCACCTGGCTCCCCACCAATTTTATTCACTAATGTGTTCCAAATTACCTCAACATGGGTAGGTCCTATTCCAAATTCTTGTATAAAAACATATACTGAAATCAATTACAAGTCTTTTTCATTAATTAATCCACAGAAAATCTTATCTGCACTGCATCTACAAGGTCTGAACAAGGACAGCACTGTGCAGCTACCTAGTATCTATTGGTAAGATAATTCATACCTCCTCTGCTTATCAGGAGTGACTGCAGAACACAAAACACTCCATTTTGGGAAGCAGTTGTTCTGGCACTCACTCTGCATGTGTTAGACACAGGGCATCTTCATCTAATCAACTAATAAGTTACGTACTGGTTAGTTCAAAAAATGTCTTTAAAAAAATCTAAACTGAAGACATTCACTTATAGCATTAAAAATCATTAACATTATTTGGAGAGGCAAAACAATAACTGCACCAGAATCTCAACTCATGAATTATGTTTTGTAGTTTCTCTGGTAGCTGTTCTTCCATTCTACATTTAATCTTATAAACTCTCACAACAAAGAGACTGGTTATATTACCAAAAGCACATACTCAAAATGGTACTGCATGATCTTTTGGTTCTAGGAATTTAGAGAGACCAAACTATTTACAATGGATAGTTTTGTACTCTATTAATTTTGTGCAATAGGGTAGGCCTACTTTACTAAACTGAGAAACGTGGACAGTCAATTTTTATGGAAAATACAATCATGTGGAATGGAAGCCCAAACACATCAGCTAAATCACGCTTTATTTTAGTGTGTCCTCTACATAATTTGATAAAGCTATGTCCTTTACCTCCAGCTATCAATCTACCTGTCATCAATCTTTTATCTATTTTTACCTCCAGCTATCAATCTACTTGTCATCAATCTATTTTTGTTGTCCTTGGCCAGTGTCCCTCCTACATAAAAAAAATCTATCTATATCTCATGTTTGTTCCTGAGAATTCCTGCAATGGGATGGCTGCAACAAAAAAAAAAATCTTCATTTATTTCTGTCTATATACATGTATTCTTTCCTTCCATGCTCTAATCCTCTCATCCTTTTCTTTCACATAGTCTTGTATCCTATCCTCCCATTTCAATAGAAGGGTCATCTTTCACCTACCAAACTGATGTATGAAAATATTGATTCTCTTTGTCGTCTTATTTACAGCCATTCTTTTAAGCAGCAAAATCCCCTCAGTCCTGTCCTTGGCCCCTTCAAGCACACCACATTTCATTCATTCACTTTTACATGATGTACTGCATCTGTCATAACTTTCATGACCCACCATTCATTCTTTGCACACCTCAGGCCTCTCTTAAGCATGGTGTTTCATTTCAAGTGATTGGATTCTTGATTACTGTCTCTCACTGCAAACCCAAGTCTCACTATCATAAGTGATTGTTGGTACAATTGCACCATTAGACAGACTCCTTTTTACCTCTATATTTGATGTAATTTCTTTGATCATATTCTTACAGATCAAACTACTTTGTTCCCTTGCACTGCTCATCTTCCAGACTTCCATACAATCAAACCAAAACCTAAATTTCATATCCCTTGGGCTATTTAGCTGTTTCCAGAGACCATCTTACTTTTGTTAAATCAAAACTAAGAAAAAAATTAATAATATTTTTTTAAATATAAAAAGTGCAACGACTATTTACTACATTCCCAATCCAGCAACTTTTAACCTCTGCTCTCATCTTTCTTCTTATACCATCCATATACACATTAAACAGCCACAGGGACATAACATATATTCTCATAGGAGTTGTTATCCATCACAGTGGGTATATGATTATGATGTAACTGGGAATATCTTCTCTTCTGATGCATGAGACACAAAGGAAAGTCTACACTAAGATTTCACAAAATGACATGACTAAACCTCTTATTGATAATGGTTCCTTGCAAAAATTGATGGAAGTTATAACGAGATTGTGTGTGGGAGTTGAAAAGAGAGGAAAAGTAAGCCAATGTAAAAGACCTGAGGACTAAGGGCAAAATGAAGAAAGAGCAAAGATAGACACTATGTATGTATGTATGTACGTGTGTGTGTGTGTGTGTATGTGTGTGTGTATTTACCTAGCAGTAGTATACAGGGCCTGATCTACATCTGTGCAGTCTTGTTTCTATATCTATGTTTCTTCAGCTTCTCCTTAAGTTAATGTATCACTCCTTGTCTCTTATCACATCTGGTATATCCCATACATCTCTATCTGTAGTGTGTGTGTGTGTGTGTGTGTGTGTGTGTGTGTGTGTGTGTGTGTGTGTGTGTGTGTGTGTGTGTGTGTGTGTGTGTGTGTGTGTGTGTGTGTAATTCACCCACGGTACTGACATCACATGCTGAGCTCATGATCAACAGTTATTACCCTTTCAGCACCAGTTTAAATAATGGTTCTATTTGAGAAAGTAGATTCATTAACTGCCAAGTACCATCCTTATTTTTCTATACTAATGCTTCATGTTCTTTTGTCTCTTTCTGTGAATCTTATTAATCCAATTCCACATAATAAGATCACCCCTTTCTCTCCTTTCTTCCAATATTTTCAAGTTCTGTCAATCAAATTCTTCCTCATGTAACAGTTGTGTGTGTGTGGTGTGTGTGTGTGTGATGTGTGGTGTGTGTGTGTGTGTGTGTGTGTGTGTGTGTGTGTGTGTGTGTGTGTGTGTGTGTGTGTGTGTGTGTGTGTGTGTGTGAACAGGGAGGGCTCAGGAATAGTCTTTTATAAGTCGTTAAAAGCAGCAGGATACCTTGGACATCAATTGATTAACATAAACAACACCATCATTACACCTAGATGACAGCCTCCTCTCAACTCAAGCCTTGATGCAATATGACACAGGCAGTGCTCCACCTTAACCCTTTCATTGATATGGCTCTCTTTGTCACCACTCATTGTGAAAATGGTTAACAAGGACACACTAACGTAAAAGCAGGAGACTGAAATGGTCTTTTCTAAGCTAGGTATTGCATAATTCAAGATTCTAGTACAAAACTGTCTTAAAAAATCTATTAGGTGATTATGTGAAAAGTATGAAACAGTGAAAGGGTTAAAGCTCAAAGCTTGTAACCAGATAGACACAACATCTTACTCAGCAACCACTTGTTTATAACATGTTATGAATCAAATATTTAAATCAGTCTCAATTTTTATTCATGTTCATTTCATTGTGTGCAGTGATTAAATCTTCCTTCAATAACAAGACAATATTTAAAAGATACACTTAAGTATCTTGTAATTTTGCTCATATCTGCTACTTTTGTCTCTCTCTCTCTCTCTCTCTCTCTCTCTCTCTCTCTCTCTCTCTCTCTCTCTCTCTCTCCTTGCATTTGTATATGAAGTAGGTAAAATCAAATGTTGCAGAGCTATCCAAGAGTATTTCTTTTAGTTTGCTTAAACCTGATGACCCCCTATCATGTGACAAGTCAGATAAGTTTTCTATGAGTCTCCTGTCACACATCCTACAAAACACAGGCAGGAGCCGAGGTAAGGTTTGGCAAGAGCATCAGCACTATAAATAGTAAACAAACACAACTGATGTACAAAGCCAGTTCCAACATCATTAATATCTCCAATTTAAAAAGTTTTGAGACAAAGCAAAGGAAGTTAAATTTAGATATATGGTATACACATTACTCAAGACTCTACCTGTGAGCATTTTATATTACATGTACTAACACAACATGACATTTAGCAGTAAATACCTTTTAACGTCTAGAAGGAAATATTCAGCAGATTCCTTATCTCACATCAGTAGCTCTCTTAACATTTACCAATATCCTGCACTAAAATCAATTAACTGTTCTTAATAAAGTACTTACATAACTAAAGAGAGTAATCTAGCATAATTTCAGTTCTCTATGCCAAAAAGATGAACTTGCTATTGGCCTCCAAGTGTAAAGAAGAAGAGGGATTTTCAAAAAGACTAATAATTTTGGACTACAAGAGTAAAGGAGATGAATTTTCAAAATATAATATCTTTAGGTATATAATAATTTATGCCACCACATGTAAGAGGAAGATATTTTTCATAATATTTCAATTTCTAAAACAGTAAGACAAGTGTAGAGGGGAAAAAACTATTCAAAATTAATCTATAATTTTGAACTAAACATATAAAGGGCAGTGATAAGTGCTACAAATGGAGAGGGTAAGATTTTTCAAAATGGATCTATAATAATTCAGGACCATAAGTGTAAGTGGGAGAGATTTGCAAAGTATATCTTTAACAATAATCTCAAGACAACTGTTTTTTTTTTTTTTCCACTCCAGAAATGTTACTCTGAGGCGTGCCAAAAGGGCAAACTTCTGACACACTTATCTTCACAAGTGCTCTGGTGACTTTTACCTTAAATCTCTAAAATTGTAAGGCTGTGAAACACCATGCAGCACATCATCCTTATAAGCACTTACGAGCGCCATGGAAACACAAACTAAAGTGTCTGGTGGCAAAGCCCTCTCAATGTCAATACTGTCTTCCTGAAATCGTACCGCTCGCAACTCAAACACCCCATCAAATTTTCAAACATTCGCCAGCATGTATTCTTCTTTGATCAGCATCACAAAGGGCACATCCAGCACCAAATCATGGGAGGCAGAGAACATCAGGAGATATCCTAGCCCTGGTAATGTTGGTGCAATACAGCCTCCGCATCGCACAACGACGGCTTTCATGCAGCATCCACGCCGTTACCACCACCAACCTCTCCACCTGTGTGTGTTGCTACCTCCCCTTACGTCTACCCACGATACATTAACACAGCCCTCACCCTACTACAAACACCATTACTGCCCTCCGCCCCTCCCTCCCCCATCACCGCCCTAACTTTCCCCGCGACCAACAAGTGATCCAGCGCCGCCCCGCCCTCCGTCCCCCAACAGGTGCTCTCCCCAAGCAAGCTGAGCCCAGAGGTGCGTCGTGCGCGACAGGTGAGCTTCGGACACCTGTCACCAAGCAAGCCGTGGAGGGAGAGAGACAGACAGAGTGCATCCTAACCACCACCATCCTGGGAAATGTGTAATAAAAGAGGGACCCATCCTACGAGTAGCAGAGTAATAAATAAAAACATATTTCCACGTACCAAACACCACTCAGGACGGTACGAGACATTGGAGGGGCTCAGGTACTCACGTCTGGGGGTAATTAGACCTGGGGAACCCTGGAATTTAAGGTATTAAGAAACCAGTTCGAAATGTGTGTCAATTTCCCAAAGAGAAACTGGTACGTCTGATCACAAAAAGAGAGGGTGTCTTATAGGATACAAGCCGGCTACGTGGCATTACCTTGGACGCGAAGAGGTGCTTATGGACTTCTTAACACTCTCGCAATTTGTGGTCCTAGTTACATACTAATTTAATAAAGGCATGGCAGCACGAGCGCCGCACACACTCCTACCTCGCCGACACTTGGACTGACACTGACGCAATCTGTACTTGCACCTGCGTACACCCTCTCCTCGGAGTTGCCAAGTAAACAAAAGAGCATCGCGCTTTTCTCACTTTATCACCTTATGATGCGCTTGAGTTCTGTTTAATAATATCGCTTACCCTATAGTAGATTATTTCTATCCCTTATATTAATCGCGCCTAATAGTCCGTAAAGTTCATATTGTAAAACCAGTCCCCGACAACTTTGGAAAATTAAGGATTGCGACAGCCGACGAAATAAAAGCAACAAGTAAGAGAAATGAGCGCAAAGTATGCTTCCCCTGTACTCAAAGATGTATGACTATTTTGACATTCAAGGTAATCAGTTAACTTGTCAGGTATGCAGGTATCATTTTACACTCCCTACTTTATGGAATATTTATAGTCTGTCATGCTGCATATTAAATGAAAGTCAGGAATACGTTCACCATGCGTGGAAAGAAAGTTAAGCCAAGGACAATATGGCAAGAATGGAGACGTACTCTCCATGACGATCTCTGCAGAGGTCAGCATGTTGAAATGCCGTGGGGTCTCATCATTCAAGAGCACAGAAATCATCGGGTTGGTTTTCGTTGGTGTTTCATTTACTTTTTGTTTTTCTTATATTATGTATAATCCTTGTTAAATTATCAGTAATCATGAAAACATAGCTGAGCCTCCCCCCCTCCCTTATTGAAGACAGTCGAGATGAAACAGACTGAAAAAAGCGAGAAAGAAGCATTGAAAGCCTTCTTTTCTAAATGACCTTTGGATGATAACAACTCTGATCACAGGACTTAAACAAATCCTCCAGACATAATATTAAAATAAACGAGTCTTCATAACGACTTTGTAGAATTTTTGCTTTCTCTCTCTCGAAAGGAAAAAAAAATGTTTTTGCGTGTATAAAGTATGTTAAATACATTTTTTTTTTTTTTTAAGTTCCTTACCTACAAAGCCGGTTGGTAATTATTGTGAATTCCTCTGAGAGATGGTCGACCCCTTGTATTTATGAAGCTAGGTCGGTCTCCACCCGCGGTGCTGCAGGCAGGAACATTTTAGTGACGTTTTTGTAGAGGCTCATAGCACCCCAAGGAAGGTAAACAGAATCCTTTTACCACTCCCAGAACTCTCCGATGCAATCACTGTCGAAGATGGAGTTGATAAGAAGCATGTGCACGTGGGTATTCTTAAACCACTCGGGGATAGCTTAAAAAATGACCAGCTTCCGGCTCAGCTGCCCTCTGTTACGTAAGTGTATTAAGTGTTCAAAGGATCTAGGATGATATCAGCACAATATCGAAACTGAAATAGTAAGCTATAACTTTTGAGATAAGTTTTCAATTTTAAAACTATGTTAATAGAATTAATGAAACAAAAGTTCAGAAGGAAGATCTTCCTTAACTTAGAAAACGCGACGTCATTCTCAGTCACTAGTAATAATTTTCCTAGAGAGCACTTTACGCGGCTTTATATGTTAGTTATTATTTTGTGTTGCTTCTTATGCCCATTCACGGAGTGACACTTTTGCAGCAGATGCAGGAGGGATCTTGCGGACCGCCCCTCTCTTCTACTTGTATGTGTGAGTAGCCCTACCCTGTCTATAGTGTCTATACAGAGAACAAAGAATGTGCCGTCCCATGTTCTTGGATTTTTTTTTTTTTCAAATACATTAATTTTTATGATTTCGTAAGCCTTAGAATGATCTGAGCTCTGCTTCATTTTTTTTTTTTTTTTTATTTCCTGCGTGCAAAATACTGAGAAGTATATCAACATTTTGGTGTCTCATTCAGCTGATACGTTTCATGTAACTAAGACTCAAGCTTGCCTGAGGCAAGCAAATTCCACTCTGTTACACTATCTGTCTATTGCTTTGCTACAAATACTTCTTTAATCGAGACAAATTTACACAAGTAAACACTTATCGACACCTCTGCGACTCTTTCTTCCTCTTTTCTTCTTCTTCTTCTTCTTCTTCTTCTTCTTCTTCTTCTTCTTCTTCTTCTTCTTCTTCTTCTTCTTCTTTTTCTTCTTCTTCTCCTTCTTTGTCATTTGGTTATCTGGTAAATGATAATGAAAATGAAAGGTAGATTCATTATCATAAAAGTGAGCAGTGTATAGAGTCTGAGAAAATCATCATAAAAATTTGTAAAAGTAAGAAGCGTGTGATCGAATGGAAATCTGAGGAATACTGCCGTTAAATGGCGTAGAATATCTATAGCTGTTAACTATTTCGCTAATTGAGTGTCTGGAAGAGAAATCTGAAATGAAGCACGAAAATGGAGAGAAACTCAAACTGGGAAGTTTAGAAATGAAAGACATGTCAAACTCTTTTTATAAAGTTCTTTGAATGTGTGGCTAAAAGGCAAAAATTAATGTTAACAGAGACAAAAAGGATGATTAGGATAAGAGGAATCACGGAAGCATAGTTAATAAGAACAATAAGAGGAACTACATCAGGCCCCCCCCCCAAAAAAAAAAAAAAGACAAAGCGGACATGAAAAAAAAAATAAAAATGTCGAATCTTAATAACAGGAATAATAATATAGTTTAGGATTAAAGGTGAAGGAAGGACAAACCTAGAAACATCCGTCGTTGAATTTAATTTTCGGCAAAATTGAACTTTGGAAATTTAGCTTCAGGAGTAAAATAGATGACACAGATGCACAGAATATTTGTAAAGCTGTGTTGCTAGGGGATGCTCTCACCGTTATCATCATTGTCGCCAATATGAAATGTACTATATAATTTATAACAAACAAGAGAAAATAAATAATTTGATTATATTGATCCTGCGATAATTTTCTTTTCTCTATGTACTGAAAATCTCTCTCTCTCTCTCTCTCTCTCTCTCTCTCTCTCTCTCTCTCTCTCTCTCTCTCTCTCTCTCTCTCTCTCTCTCTCTCTCTTATATATATATATATATATATATATATATATATATATATATATATATATATATATATATATATATATATATATATATATATATATATATATATATATATATCCGCTGTTATCTCAGTTATTCCCTATACGAATATAACAGCCAGAGGAGGACGAAAACGTTTTGACTGACTAAACCTAGAAAATCATGTGTGCAGCTACCTAAAAGAAGAAGAAGAAGAAGAAGAAGAAGAAGAAGAAGAAAGTACAAGTTAGAAGTCCTCCTTCCTTCAGATGCTAGAAGAAATGTGCTCTTGCGAAGATTAGTCGGAAATTAAATAAATAAGATGACAAATTGAAACTTGCTTACGAAGGATTGGAAAGAATACAAATCTACACTTGGAAAGAAACTGAATAAAATATGAAAAAAAAAAATATATATATATATATATATATATATACGAGTATATATATATATATATATATATATATATATATATATATATATATATATATATATATATATATATATATATATATATATATATATATATATATATATATATATATATATATATATATATATATATATATATATATAATAAATTAGAGCAAAATAAAGATTTTTTACACCCACTTTACAACAGTACACGAGAGAACACCAAACTACACTACAAGGACCAACAGCAAGTTCAAGCTAATTTTAAGGTGGTTCCACAAACATTGCTATGTTAGAATTAGCGTATATTCCAACAAAATAATGATAAATGTTGATGTTTTTTTTCTTTTTTTTTTTATGTAGGAGAGGCACCGGCCAAGGACAACAAAAATTGAAAAAAAAAAAAAGCCCACTGAGGTGCTGGTCCCCAAATAGAGTCGAAAGCGTCTTGAAACCTCTCTCTTGAAGGAGTTCAAGTCATAGGAAGGAAGAAATAAAAAAAACAAATAGGAAGTTCCAGAGTTTCACAGAAAAAGGGATGAATGATTGAGAATACTGGGTAACAGAATAAGGGTGAGAGAAAAAAAGAAAGTCTTGTGTAGCGAGGCCGCGGGAGGAGGGGAGGCATGCAGTTACCAAGATCAGAAGAGCAGTTGGCATGGAAATAGCGGTAGAAGATAACAAGAGATGCAACATTGCGGCGATGAGAAAGAGGCTGAAAACAGTCAGTTAGAGGAGAGGAGTTGATAAGATGAAAAACTTTTAATTCCACCCTATCTAAAAGAGTGGTATGAGTGGACACCCCCTCCCCCATACACGTGAAGCATACTTCATACATGGATGGATAAGGCCCCTGTACAAAGTTAGCAGCTGGGGGAAGGGGGGGAGGGCGAGAAAAACTGGCGGTGACGACTCAGAACACCTAACTTCATAGAAGCTGTTTTAGCTATAGATAAGATGTTAAGTTTTCAGTTTAGATTATAAATAAAGGACAGACCGAGGATATTCAGTGTAGAAGAGGGAGACAGTTGAGTGTCATTTAAAAAAAGGGGATAGTTGTCTTGAAGGTTGTGTCGAGTTGATAGATGGAGGAATTGAGTCTTTGAGGCATTGAACAATACTAAGTTTGCTCTGCCCCAATCAGAAATTTTAGAGAGATCAGAAATCAGGCGTTCTGTGGCTTCCCTGCATGAACTGTTTACTTCCTGAAGGGTTGGACGTCGACAAAAAGATGTGGAAAAGTGCAGGGTGATATCCATTGCTGGCCGCGATAACGAAAAAAAATTATCACGTTAACCGATAAACCGATAACGATAACCTTATCGACGATAACCAATAATCGATAACTAGCGATACATGTATCGCTAGTTATCGCTATATATATATATATATATATATATATATATATATATATATATATATATATATATATATATATATATATATATATATATATATATATATACTCTTTAAATCAAAGAGTCATTACAAATTGGAGGAAGAGTGTCTTGAAACCTTTCTCTTGAAAGAGTTCAATCATAGGAAGGGGGAAATACAGAAGCAGGCAATGATTTCCAGATTTGACCAGAAAAAGGGATGAATGATTGAAAATATTTGAAAATAAATATATTGAGGAAACAAAAAGAACACTGCATGAATTTGAGTGGTAAAGAAACAAAAAAAAAAGTTAAGAGAATAAAACAGAAGACCCAGTCAGTAAGAAAGGACACGTCAAGGAGTGCCGTTACAAAGGCAATACGCCCGACCAACTCAACTCAAGAAAACCGTCCGCGTCCCAAGACCGTGTTCTCGGCCACCGACTGTGACAGCTATCTGTGTGTACCCCATGCTGCTGCTGGAAACAAGGTGAAAACTAATGCTATTTGCATTTCCGTGAGATAGACTGTATATATATACGTGTGAACTCTTCTTGGAACAATGGCATTGTGTAAAATTTGCTGTAATGTGCGTAGTAGTTTGACTCATATGTTAGGGTTAGTTCGGCTATTTCAGGATATACAGCTCACATGGTGTTGATCTCTGTAGACGCTGATGAGGAGAAAGTGAAAATCGAGTGTTATTATTAATGTATTCACAAACGTATGTGTAAGTCGGTAAGGGTCATAATCAATGACACATTGAAGAAACGGTATTGCATCAGACCTCGCGGAAAACACTGCATGCCTTCTTTGGACTACAGGAAACGGTACTGTCGAGACGACAGCTGCGCTTCAATATAAACATTGGAGTAGTCTTTTATCTCATTGTGAAAGGCCAGCCTGGTTAAACAGATGGTTTTATAACAGTTTCAGACATTACACGCTATCCAGTATTCAACTGGTTGGTTACCCTGTTAATCTGGCTAGTCATGCAAATAGAAGAAATTATCTTTGAAATATTGGGTTAGCGCAAGTCTCCAGGTACACCAATCCACTGGAAGTAGTCAAGGGTTTGGTAGAGTGAAGGACAGTTATGTGCATTGTGCAGAATCAGTGGATACAAGTAGGGTGTATTAATGTTTTGTTGGTAAAAAGGTAAATTAGAAAAATTATGGTAGGTGTTTGTAAAAAAAAAAGTATTTAGTCTTATGGAAGGCAGGTAGGATGTGGAAGGGTCTAGTCTTGATACTGATTAAGAAGTGAGTCCAGATGAGAATGTTGTGTTTACCTAAAAGAAGAGATAGAATCCAAGGCAATATCTTGGCCAGGCAATGAATTTCACAGACTGATGCACTTAATATTCTTCATAATAACTTTGTGTCACAATATCAAACTTGTATATCATATAGGACACTAGCCTTGCTGTAAATGTAAAAAAATCTTTTTGGGGATGAATGATATAGCTGTAATAACTCCAAGAATGTGTGGCATCTTGGATTTTCCATTGAGCTCTGCAGCACTCCGTCAGCTGAACCTAACCTGCACTCATTTGTGTTTGTTTAAAGCAGAGTACTGATGCACAAGCTCCAGATTTCATGACATGTGTGATATCATTTTCCAGTAATTAATAACGTCTGTATTTTTGGCCAATGACAAGACATGTTACCTTGTTAGGTTATGTTAGATTAGGATAGATATTAGGTTAGTGTCCTAAAGGGGGAGTCCATGGGGGGGCAGAACCCCACAGTGAGGTTAGGTAAAGATAAGTTAGTGTCCTTAAGGGGGAGTGTCCAGTGTGGGGGCAAAATCCCTCAGGTTAGGTTAATATCCTTAAGTGGTAGTCCAGGTTCGGTTAGTGTCCTTAAGCACACACCAAGGGGGGGCAAAGCCCCAGATATGTAACATTAGTGTTTGTTACTTAAAAAAAATTTCCCCCAAAAAGTGGTAGTGTTTCTCCTTTGGTTGTACATTTTTGAAGCTCCTAATTCACATATTTTCTTCCCTGCCCCAAAAATCCTGTGATTCCACTGTCCCCCTAGCTTGTTTGAGAGGTTTAGGGTAGTAAGGGGTAGGAGAGGGAGATGGAGCTATTAAAAAGAATTACCCACCTAACTGAGAAGATTATCCAGTCATTTTGCCCACATGCCATTTTGCCACACTATGGAGTCATTTCACCCACACAGTGGAGTCATTTCACCCACACTGTGGAGTTATTTCACCCACACTGTGGCGTCATTTCACCCACACTGTGGAGTTATTTCACCCACACTGTGGAGTCATTGGTTACAAGTGGCTTCATATTCCATTTCATATTCCATTTCATTTGTAATTGTCCATACAACCAAAACAATAATAGTACTGAAATAATAATAATAATAATAATAATAATAATAATAATAATAATAATAGAAACCAGTAGTAGCTTGTAGCTAATTGTGCTTGTCACTACTGTCATCACTGTCACCCATTTTTTTCAGTCAATCGGAAACTATAGTACCTGACGCTGGTAAACTAGTTCCCCTCCCTTGTTGGTTATGGAAGGGAACTAGCTCATCATTGTCAGGTATTTGTTCCTGACTGACTGGCCTTGTGTGTGTGTGCGTGTATGTTTGTGCGTGTGTGCGCATTCATGATTCATTTACCATGTTTTATAATTGCTTATGATCGTAGAATTAAAACAGTTCCTGGCAAGAAGGTAGACTGCCCAGACGAGTGTATTCAGTGCCTTGTACCTGTACAGGCAAGGCAAGAAGGTCTGCAGTGTGAAAGGTGTGGGAGGTGGCAGCACAGGAAATGTAATACTAGCGTATCTTGTGCTGATTACTGGACAGTTATGAAATCCAGCATTTCCATTGATTGAAATTGTAATACTTGCACCTTCATTGACAAACTAACCTCCCATCTAGTGGACGACCCAGCCACCCCTGCAATGGAACAAGATCCACATGTCCCTGCAGTTGAACGAGTCTTCATTTGATGACCCACCTGACTTCCCAATGGAACTAGACAATTCACTTGACAACCTAGCCACACAAGATACTGAACTGCAGCCAGAAAGTGAAGTTACATTCCAGCTTTTTGAGAAGGGCACACAGTGAGGTGGAGACAAGCTTGTTGACAGTCATGGGTACACTTACAACAAAAAAAATGCAGCAATCAAATATAAATTACTGGCACTGTACTGTCTGCCCTAAAAGTAACCTGTGCAAGGCACTAGTAACTCAGAGAAATGGAAAATTTATAAAGAACAACTTATGTCACAGCCATCCACCATCAACAGGCTCTGATATCACCACTAAAGTGACATTACAGGTAAAGAAACTGCCAGCACAAGACCTATTTAAACCAGCGTCTGCTATAGTGGATGATGTTCTACAAGAGATGGGGAATGCACCATGCCCTAGTCTGCCTAAGCCAGAGCACTTGGAATGATCATGTGAGGGTGAGAGGTCTTCATATCAGCTGCTGAAAGGGTGTGCTCATCTCAGTGACCCAGTGCGCAGCTGAATCTTCATGTATGTATTTTTCATTAAAAAGTTTCTTTTTTAATTCTTTGTCACCACGTTTGTTCTCGTCCCACAGAGTCATTCTGGCCAGGGGCATTATTCTTTCTTGTAATGAAAATACATGGTAATGATGATATATAAATACTCCAACAATGTATAGCAATTGGTGGACATGACATGGAATGTGTGTGGAAAATTAACTTATATGTGGGCGAATTGACTCTTATATGTGGGCGAAAAATCTTGAGGGCGAATTGGCATGTGGACAAAATGACCATAAACCCTGAGATCCTTCTGGCCTCAATAAAGCAATGAATTTGAGCAGTCTTTTATCTGTGCCTCCTTGTGGCTAGAAAGGGTGTTATGACAAGCAATTCCTCAGGGGAGATGCAATCTCATGGTGAATATTTTTCAAAATTTCAGCAAGTTGGCTCTAAATAAATGACCTTGTACAGAGTATAGATCAAGGGTCCTGAGATGCTTGCTGTAAAGTAACTAATTCAGTCTGTCAGTATGACAAGTCCAAGACTACTGAAATGATTGAAGCAGGTGGAGATTCCCTAGAAAACCTGTGTTCCATACACAAGAGATGTGTTAAAAAATACATCTGATATGGGTTTGATACACTGTGAGCATGATGTCCTGCAATATACAAAGAGTGTGTTTGAGAATATTGGCAGACATACTTGAGGCTTTATTAATTATAGTTGTAATGTGGGGATGGAGCCTGAGTCCACTAAGACACCAAGGTCCCTGTGTGAATCTAGCAAGGATATTTTGCGACCTGGAAATAATAGTTAGATAAGGTACCAACATGCTACCATGGCACAAAACCACATTGGAATCTCAGGACAACACACTTATCTTTGTTAAGGTCCAGCCCCCATGAGCTGGCAACTGAGCAAATGCCTGTGTCAGTGGTAGAGGTGGTGAAGGGCAGTATTTGAGAGAAATTTTCAGGTCATTTGCAAAAAATTTTAAATTCAGCCTGTTTCATTATTGCTCTTGGAGATTTTATGGTTTATTTATTCATTTTGCAATTGTGAACAATAGCAGATGGCAGGTGGTTCACATATCAAAAAGAGTAGCAGTCCTGACACAGAACCTTGAGGTACACCATTCTTGATTTCTCTGGGGTACTTTTGGCACACAAGACAGTTTAATGTATTGTTCTGCCTTGCAAAAAGAACTGATTTAATTTAATATAGAGCCTTGAACATGAATTATGCTAATTTTTTAAAACTGAAATAGCATGATTCACCACATCAAAAGCAGTTTAGAAGAATCATATAAGACTATATCCATCACATCCATCATCTAACCCTGATGTGATTTTCATATGTCATTAGCGACTGATCATCCACTGCTTGTTTGAGAATAAATTATTTTGTTCATGATGGTTATAAATGTTTGGTCACAGTCCTCTGCATATGCTTGAAACAGACTGAAGTTAGACTTGGGTTGAATGGGAACCTTCTTTAAGGATGGGTAACTTCACTATTTTTTTTTGTACTGTATGAGATATTTCATTTTCTTGTATTTGATTTTATTTATTTATTTTCTTTCTTTCTTTCTTTTTTTGAGAAAAGAAAAATGTGAATGTTATTTGACACTGCAAGTATACCTTATAAACAACAGAAGTTCACTTATATGCTTGAAAAATCTTCTGCACATTTCACATGAGGTTTCTTTCACTATACAGAACATATTTTATGGATATTTTTGAAACAGTCTTCACTTGATATAAACCTCTGTTCTGTTTAGGCACCTCATAGGCCTGTTCTTTTATAGGTAATGGAGAAATCCTTGGTTTCCTACTTATAGTAGATATGAATATAAGCAGTCATGACCTGAGAATGTGACAATTTTAGCAATACATTCACTGCAGTTGTGGTCATAGGGACTGAAGGGTGTGCCACCATACTCTGGCAACATACTCATCAACAACTGTCCAAAACCTTTGCATGAGGTGCACTTTGCCTTTTATAAATTTTGTAATTAGATTATTATTATTATTATTATTTTATTTTATTTTATTTTATTTTTTGCACTGGTTTGATACCTCAAGCAAAATAGCATTACCCATACAAATATTTCTTTCATTTAAAACTATGAGATATATTTATATGTAATGTGAAAAACTAAAACCAGATTAATTCTTTTGCAAAGTTTACTGATAACTTTTGTTGCATAGGTTGGTATGTCTGTCTGATTGGCTTGCAGTATTACTTACACTCCTCAGTCCCTCTAACACAATCACTAATCATCAGGGTCAGTTTGCTATTGCTATTGCTACAGCCAACTATACCTTATTATTATAGAAGCATTGATTCCACATAATGAATTTTTAGATGATAAAGATCAAAGATGATATTGTAATTAAAATAGTGCTCACAATAGAAGGAGGGACCAAATCAAAGATGTTCCTTTCTCTCCATAAGTGTATCTATGACAAGGATATATGAATTTCTACACATTACATTAATAGTGTCCTTATTTTTCAGGCAGAACCAAAAATGAGTACGGTGAAGCTCAGTCCAGAAAGGTTACAAGCCATCGATAATTACTTTTGCAATTATAGTTACATTGAGGGATCATTTGCAACACACAGTGACCGTGTGTTGAGTGATTTCTTAACACCGGTCATTGATGATCTGTCACATTATGTGCATACTTCAAGATGGTGGAAACACATTCAAACATTTGAGCTGCATGAGCTCCAGGGTATGGCTCGAACCATAGATGAGATCCTTGATGTACTTGGGAAATCAAGCAAAACGGTGAGTGTTTAATTATTTTCTGCCCTTTATTTAGAATTTTATTAATGTAAGTAGTATTTTCTTATTTTTTTGCTGACAAGTGTGTTAATAGTGATCCATTTGCATTACAATCCTTATATGGACTGGAATTACTGTTGGCCACTTATTGTGTGGTACAATCCTCTTCACTTATTTCTAGTATGAAAAAGGGGAGGGATTTGGCATTTGAAAATGATAATAAAGCATTTAGTGTTTTGATTTTTAAATGACTTTGTACCATATATATATATATATATATATATATATATATATATATATATATATATATATATATATATATATATATACATATATACATATATACATACATATATTGTTACAACCCAAATACCAGCCCCTCAAACAGCTACCACTTGCTCTCGGGCCAGCTTCCCCCAGGCTACTCCAGTAGCCTAGTGCAGAGCAGAGACAGATGAGCCCAGATCACTCACAGATTGTACACAGCATCTGCCTCAGGTTGCCACCCTTGCCTTGCATGCAAAAGCAATATATAAATCTAGACTTATCCCAACTGCTGAAAAGGACTCAGACACATGCTAGAGAGAAATAGGCAAAACTGATGCCACACAATAAAGCTTAATATTCTAGGAGCATACTGTCCCACTACTCTACAGAACATAACAGCATTCATGTTCAAGCTTAGCTCATCTCAAATCTCTCAGAAGATGGACCTTGTCCCTTGCAACCTGATGGATCCAGAGAGAAGAGAGATTGCAGATCATGAGACAGCACAAAACAAAATTATCTTCTGGCCACAAAAATGCACAAAACAAGACACCCACAAGGCCAGTTGCATTTGACTAAAAAGAACACAGGACAGGAGTCAACTTGATTCAGACGATGGAGCAGTAGGACCAGGTGGACCTCCACCCATCATGGTCAAACAAAGGATGCAAGAAAGACAAGTGCACATAACTGAGCTGGCGGTGGTACTTTCACATGCACTGAGAGACATTGAGCATGGTAGTCAGGCTTCTAATATTGGCCAACCCAAGGTACAGAACCATGAGGTACATGTCTAATACCCAGCCCCCTTACCAAAGATACTATAGGACTTAAACAGCAAGATATCACAACACTAGCAGTTCTGGTAACACACATGCTAAGCGCTCACTCAGCAAAGTATTTTTGGGAGAGCTAAAGTGCTGGATACCAGTATGAAAAGAAGTGGGGAGCAAAAATATAGGTATTAAAGTTAAAGAAATACTCCACTGAAATTACATAGAAAGTTAAATTTAACATATTAACAGTGTAACTAGAAGGAAATACGAATTTTAAAGATAAGAAATAGACCAAAAAGTGCAATTTGAAGCAATAATTTTTTCTGGCTTATACCTTGATGGTTTGTTTATATTCATCAGCTATCTTAGCAGGCAGCATGAAAGCACCTCTCATTGGTACTCCTAAATGTATTCCTAATTGGTCCAGAGATGAAGTTGCCTTGCTTCTCAATTTGGTTATGGAATGAAAAGACTTAAGAGAAAATTTGGGGCAAACCTAACAGTGCAAGACAAGAGAAGGGCATAAGCTGAGATAGCCACTGTCCTTAACTTAGCCTTCCCCCTGGTTTGAAGGTGGTAGGAGCAAACAGAAAAGAAGTTGCAGAACCTTCTTTGTAAGGGCAAACAAGGACTTGCAACAAGGAAAAGAAACCATTTCCAGACAGTTAAGATTGATTTTTCTCTTTCATTGGATCATTAAACCTGTTATATGTGTGCTTGTGTAGTATTTTTTATTTTATTTATTTATTTATTTTTTCTTTCTTTCTTTCTTATCCAAATATGTGTACCATCTATGGCTCCCACCACTCCAGGGAAGCCCCCATTTGCCATGAAGTCAGCTTGTTTTTGCTGAATGTCACCTAGATTGGTTAGGAATTTTATAAATCTCACAAAGGCTGGTGTTACAAGGGCATCCAAAGTCTGCCCTATCACTTGACTAATGGCATTGCTGAGATAAGCCAAGATCATCGGCACTGCAGAGCTGTATTTTCCCAGTACCCAAATACTGCAGTGTTTTGGCCACCTTCATTTCCACACATCTTGCCCTGCTCCTGTTGGTCTTGGGTGCGATGGCATCTCTCACCATATCGCACACCAGCAATAGCCCTCATAGTCCTGTCTGTACCTTTTTATGAGTTCATTGTCTTCATACACATTTAAAACATCTTATCTAGGATTATAAATCCTTGGCCTCCATCTCCTTTCTCCTTGTTGTGGTGTGTCCATCTTGATTGTAAAATTAGTTGAGAGACACCTCGTTCACAACACTTAACTTCATTGTCTGCTAAGTGTACTTAGGCAGAGTAGGTAAGTATTTTGGAAGGTAGGACTTATGCATCCTGCCAATACTTAAGTGTCAGATCTGAAAATTTCGTCTGCTAAGTGTACTTAATAATACTGAGTATTCTTCGTAGATACGTCCCCAGGCCCCCTATTAACTTATGTCTCTCTAAGGAATGTAAATTTAATAGCCTTAGATGGTATCCTCCCCTGAAATGTTCTCTGACTCTGTTTGCTTTTTCCTCTTTACTCTCCTCCTCATTCGTCTCCAAAGCAGCAGGATTTGTCACAGGTAAAATTATCTGCTGGTCAATCTGCTCCTCAACCACTGGTGGATTTTCTTTCACAAAGAGAGTGGAAAGACAAACATGGTGGTGTAAACACAATAGACTCATTCTCATATTCTTTTTTTTTACTTTATGTCTGTTATGCTTTGGATTACTAATATTCTTTTCCTCTCCTCCTCAATCTAGTACTTTATTCATATATTCCAAGTTTATATAAAAAATGCTCATATACACCACTCACACCACCATATCCATGTGTGCAGTATCTAACAGTATAGCCTACATATGGCAGTTTATAGTTTGGCATGAAGGCTTCCTCCTTCTGATGTCTAGGTAATTAAAAGGGTGGTGGAATCAGCATAAACACAGAGGAAGCCTCTGACTCTTGACTGAGTGCCAAGATGATGTACCAGTGCAGTACATCTTATCTGAAGTACTAAGTATAACTATGATGAACACATAGGAAAAAATAATTAATTTGTGTCATATCTAAATTTACATAGTAGTATTTGATTTTTCTCCTAATTCATTTGATAATGTGATAATGTTTCTTATAGTTTGGAAACCAGTCTTGCCATCTGTAAAGCTCAAAATGTTACTTGAATGTGTAGTCTCCAATCTTCATTTTTCTTTGACATCTCTTGTCATGTTATGAGAAATTTTGTTGAAGTATTTGACATGATTATCCAGAGTGTGCACATTGAAATTGAAATGATGTGGCTATTTAGACTTATGTAAGTAAATAGTTTGTATACTAATATATGTGTTATTTTATGTAGCCGGAGATGCGTGCAAAGGAACAGCTCTCTTTAATTTGCCGGCGACTGGATGAAGTCATTGGGGAGGATCGCATCGCAGCCGTCATCAAGGAACGTCCCCTCAAGATTTATTGGGGTACTGCCACCACTGGCAAGCCACATGTAGCATACTTTGTTCCAATGACAAAGATTGCTGATTTTCTTAAGGCTGGTTGTGAGGTGAGGCCCACACCAATTAGATTCTTATTTATACCACTTTATGATGATAATAATATACTGATAATTATTAATGTTTATTTATTTATTTATTTTTTGTTATCATTAATATTTTTAGCATTAGCTTTTTATTTTATTTTTATTTTAGCATTTTTATTTTAGCATTTAGCAACTAGTAAAGTAATGAAATGCTCAAGAGAGGTAGTGGTGAAAGGGTGAATGTATGATGGAATGGAGAGCAGCTGTAAGAGATGGACTGTTTTAAGTATTTGAGATCTTTCTTCATCTTTCACCCAACCTTACCAAATCTAGATTACTTCATTCTAATTCCAAGCTCCTTTCTCCTAACTCCAAGCAGAGGTGTATGATTTTAGCATAGCTTATTGGGTAGGTTTACCAGTTGAAGGAAGGTGTGAGATAGTTATGGGCAGAGAGAATGGAGGTGAATGAATTTAAGTATCTGGGAACATTACTAGGTAAACATGGTGAGATGAATGACAGAATAAGAGAGTGTTGTGAAAGCCATGTTTGTCCTAGGAGCACTTGCAGGAGTCATGAAAGGGAGAAATGTGCCTGTGTATGTAAAGAGGTAAAAGGAATATTGTTCTGCCAGCATTGATGTATCAGTAACCTATACATGAAACAGGTCAAAAGAGTACATGCCGTGGAAATGAGTTGTCTGATAGAGACATGTGTAGTGACAAGATGGGAGAGTGTGAGAGCAATAGAAGTGTATATAAGAGATGTGATATGAGTGTCTCTATAAGTAATATAAATTATTGTGTGATAGAATGGGTGAAAAGGAACACACAGATGGTATGGCCATATTGAGAAGATGAAGAGTAAATAACCTGTAAAGAAAGTGCATTGTATAACATACCACCTTTTACAGTGTCAAATTTAATGAAGCTTTCATATCCAAACTGATTAACAACCAAGGTGATAATATTGAATGTAAATAACAGCAAAATTGTCACAACAATGAAGATTTGAGAAAGTGCAGTATATGTAGAGTAGATTTTAAGTGAGTAGATTTTTGCCAACCATATAGGACAATATTTCCTCTTTCAACCATGTGATATGAGCAAGGTGGGAAAGTGAGTCTGTGTCTGTGCTTGCCACCTGCCACTTTGGTGTGAAAGCACTGTTTTACATGTCATTTATCACTTGCCACATACTGCTGTATATTAATTTTTTGGGGTGGGAAAAGATTTATGGAATAGGATGTGAACTTAAGGTGAATATAAACAAAAGTAAGGTGGAGGTATTTGACAGAGGGTAAAAGTCATGTTATTGACTTTGATCACCTGTTTAGAATAGGAATTGAATGCTCAAAGGAGTATGAAACTGGGCTGAGTGGAAAAAATGCAGGGGTACATGATTTTAAGTATCTTAGGCTTGCATGACTAAGCAATAAGATTTTGGGCTTGGGGTTGCTGGGAAGTGAGGTATTAAGAGTCAAAGTAAAAGCATTGTTGGGGTTTAAGAATGAAGGCACATATTTCCACATGTCTTTGCTGATCCTGTGGTTAGAGTTTTTACCTTGATTTAGGCAGCATGAAAAGATGCAGCATGAAAATAAGGCATATTGATTACAGAAGCTATAAAGTAAGAATGAAAATGACTCATTGTTCATCAGTTTATGAAAAAAATATAAAAAAGATCAGTTTCGTCACATCTAGGACATAAATACACACTGAATATAGCATGCACTAAAGTAATATTGATTGAAAAAAAAACATGGTTGATATGGTAGCTGCAAGATGATGTAATCCAGTGAAATGGAAGGATAGAATGCTAGAATTTGTGAGTGAAAGAAGAGAGAGGAAAATAAGATTGGAACTTGCTTGGAGAGAATGCAAGGAAAAAAATAAATGAAGATTTCTGTTATGTTCATCCTCTGGGGATTATACCTCCAACAACTACTGTGTCTGCTTTCTGGAAAAGACCATGATTAATGTAGTAGTTATTGGTTCTAGAATAGTATACACATAACCATTCATCAAGCACAGGTGCTTGCTTACTATCCTTTGTCCAAGTTTTTGTTATCAGGATGGCTTGCTGTCTTAGGTCTTTTCATAAAAAGAAAGAAAAAAAAAGAAGGTTTGACCCAGAATAGTAAGTTATCTTCTGTTCCTTGCTCATCCATATTCAACAGTCAAAAAAAAAAGATTTTCAATTTGCGTAATATGAAATTTACAGTATCTTGTCTGTTCACGCGTTGCATCTTCAGGAAAATAATTAATGAATAACACATGATTTAATAACTTTCCAGGTAACAGTGCTGCTAGCTGATCTCCATGCTTACCTGGATAACATGAAGGCACCATGGTCCCTTATTGAGTACCGCACTCGTTACTACAAGGCTGTTATAGAGGCAATGCTGAAAGCTATTGGCGTGTCAGTAGAAAACTTGCGCTTTGTCCAGGGTGAGTCTCTTTCTTCGTACTTCTTTTTCTATCTATCTATCTATACCTGGTGTCTGCAACAAAAGTTTTCATTTATCCCTGTCTTTGCATTCCTCCTCTTTATGCTCTAATCTTTTCATTTCTCATCCTCTCCTCGCATACCCGAGTATTGTTTCCTCCCAGGGGGGATCATTTTACTTGCATTCACCACATCCATCATACTTGTATACATTCTCTTAGCCATCTCACTTTCCTCCACTATATATAATCTAACCACTTTATTGTGCTGCAGTTGATAACTTCATCTACACCCCACTTCATATTTTGATGTTTACATAGGATTGGTGTTGCTATTTCATATGCTTTGATAAGTTATATCCAATAGCTTAATGAATCATTCATATGTCAAACTAATTTCTAAAAGTTAAAGTTGTTTTATGCAAAATCATTCCTCATTGCAGAAATTCTCCCTGTAACTAGCTGGAGATCATTATATGTGCACATAACAAATTTTCAGTGACTCATTCATATGTTAGATGGTCATCACAAATAAATGAAGGAAATTTATTTGAGAGACTGAGAAAATAGATGAGACTGAAATGAAGATTGAAAAGAGAGGTGGGCTAATGATGGAATTGATGGATGGGGTGAAAAAGCATATGAGTGAAAGTGTTGAAAGATGGGTGTATGTTCAGTGAAGCATGAGGGATGTGGCTGAATGGAAGAAATTGATTCCTGGCCACTCTGTGAGGGAATAAAGTAGCAGGCTGAAGAAGAATATATTCATTCTAGTATGGTTGGAAACTTTAGGCACTTTGTTTGATTTTCATACCTGCAGTACACAAATTAATTTTCTGTAAGTGTCCAGCACCTGGATTCAGAGAAAGCTCTGTATTTTCTTTGATAAATTTCTTCCCAAAATAAAGATGAAAACTGGTTTAACATACTGGTCAAGTGGATGATTTTGACACACATTATGTAAAGTACATTGCAGGCAAGATAATTTATGATAGGATGCAAGAGAAGGTGGCTCATTTTATGAGTTCATAGAGATACGGCTACTTAGTATATTATGGGCTAAGGCCAGGTTTTATATAATATATATATATATATATATATATATATATATATATATATATATATATATATATATATATATATATTATTATTTATTTATTTTATTTATTTTTTTTTTTCTCTCTCCTTGGATTAGGCTGACACATAGGTAGCTAAATACCTATCAGTACATAGGCCTGCAACTAAACAGAGTACTTAGCTGGAGTTTGGGTAGAAAGTCCGCCAAGATGGTAGTGAGTTAAAAAGGAGCATTGATGCAAACTGAGCACTGGCTGGAGTTTAACTGACTCTGCTCTTACTGAGCGGATAGGTTTGCTCTGGGATGGTGAATCCGCTTGATCCGGATCCTCATTAATTCATCCGCTTGTCACAGTGGATTGTTATACTTTGATTGAACTAATTCCCAGCACCATTATTTTTCTTGTTGGAATGATATTATTAAGGAATTCAACATTTAGGGGCAAACCCTGTGTAAATGAGGCATGGAAGGGGAGATAAGAGGGTGAGCTGTAAAAGCAGGCAGGTCATTGGGATGCTTAAGAGAATTACAAGTGGGAGGGGTTTAAGTATGAAAGTATAGAATATAAGTAACGCTATTATCCTTCTTATTCTAGTGTCTGAATTAGATAATAACATAGAATACAGTAAAATGTTTGCAAAAAAATATTTATTAGGGATCAGTCACATTTAGAGGAGCATGTTGGCTGTAAAGATGGGATGGAGAGAGTAATGTGGATACTTATGAGAATTTTGGTGTGAATGAGAAAGTGAATAGAGTGGAGAGTGTGGAGATTCTGAATGGATAAAACATATTATTTTGGACATATGTGAAGAATTGGCATGGATGAAATTGAAGTGCAAAATGTGAGAGAGAGGCCATGAACACTTCATTTAGTATTCCATCCAAATATGTGCACTTTTATTCTTACTGAGAGTGACTTCAGCATCGCTGCAGATTAGATGACTTAAGAGCTTAAAATAGAGTTTAATTTATTGTGTTATTACAGGACGGAATTATCAGCTGGGAAGTCACTACACGCGAGATATGTACCGCCTAGCTGCCATGGTCACTGAGCATGATGCTAAGAAAGCTGGTGCAGAAGTGGTTAAGCAGGTGGATGCTCCACTCCAATCTGGTCTGCTGTACCCTGGACTTCAAGCCTTAGATGAAGAGTATCTAGAAGTAGATGCTCAGTTTGGAGGAGTGGATCAGAGGAAGATCTTTATGTATGCTGAGAAATATTTGCCTAAGCTTGGATACCAGAAGAGGTCACATCTCATGAATCCAATGGTGCCTGGTCTCACTGGAGGAAAAATGTCTGCCTCAGAAGTTGACTCCAAGATTGATCTTTTGGATTCTGCAGATGATGTAGCACGAAAGCTAAGAGGAGCATCCTGTGACCCAGCCTCCCCAGATAATGGTGTGATGGCCTTTGTGAACTATGTAGTGTTTCCTGTGCTAGAGATGCAAGGGAGACCTTTCCGGATAGATGGTGAGGTATACTCAACCTTTGAGCAGCTGAAAGAGGATTTCATTAATTATAAGGTATCTGGAAATGATATAAAGTACTTTGTCATTGGTGTCTTGAATTCACTATTGCAGCATATTAGGTATGAATTTTCAAAACCTGAACTCAAAGAATTGGCAAAATTAGCTTATCCTGATTCCATAATGGATCAACCAACTCCACAGGCTAAGCAGGAAGGTGAAAAGCCTATTGTACATGAAATGAACATTGATGATCGAATACAGCTAATAAGTAGGAACCTGGTTCACCCATCTCCTGACTCTCTCAGGACTGTCCTTACCAAAACTCCTCATGTCTTGTGGTCAGTATCTCTCACTCGGCCTCCTGATTGTTGCATAGTGAGTCATGTGGCCAAATTACGGGATTTTCTTTCAGCTGGATGTCGTGTCACTGTGTTGGCTTCTGACGTTCTCTCCCATTTGGATGGGTGCCAAGTCCCATGGGATTTTGTTTCAAATATTGCTGACTACTACTTAGAGTTGATCAAGGCTACCATGACTGTTTTGAACATTGCAATGGAGAATGTTCAATTTGTCAAAGGGAGTAGCTTCCAGGAGGATAAGGAATATGTTCTTGACTTGTACAAGATGACTGCTCTTGTCACTTGCAAGGACTCTAGCCAAGCTATATCAAGTGTAGTGAAGGATCCAAACCTACTCTCAGCTCTACTATATCCTGACATGATGGCCTTAGATGAGAAGCACTTGCATGCTGACTTTCATTACTGTAGTAGCAAATATGCTCCAGTAATTGAGTTTGCTCAAAAGAGTCTTCCATTGGTAGGAGGAGAACCATGCACTCCTCTGATTAGTGATGAAATGCCATCATTGTTGAACCGAGCTGCCTTGACTCCTGATGAGGAATATATTGGACTTACAGAACAAGAGTCACAACTAAAGAAAAAGATCAAATCTGCATTCTGTGAGGAGGGAAATGTCACCTTTAATCCTGTGTTGTCTTTAGTAAGAAATGTTATCTTTCCTTGGCTAGAAAAAGAAAAATTTGTTGTGGTGAGGACAGAGGAAAATGGTGGTAATCTGGAGTTTGATTCCTTCAGCCCCTTAGAGGAAATGTTTAGCCAAAAGAAATTGCATCCAGGAGACTTGAAAAATAGTGTTTTGGAATATATGAAAAAAATTATTCAGCCCATCCGAAAGGCAGCAGAATCACCTGCTATGAAGAAGCTTCACAACCTGGCATATCCTCCGCCACCTAAGAAAGCAAAAGGTCCCCAGAAGGCAGCTGGTGGAGATGAGTTTGTTCCTTCAAAATTTGATATGCGAGTTGGAAAGGTAGTTGAAGTAAGAAGACACCCAGATGCAGAGTCCCTTTATGTTGAGAAAATTGACATTGGGGAGCCTGAGCCACGCACCATTGTAAGTGGTTTAGTCAAATATGTCCCCATAGAGGAGATGCAGGACAGAATGGTAGTGGTATTGGCTAACCTGAAGCCAGCAAACATGAGAGGAGTAAAATCAGCTGGTATGGTTTTGTGTGCCTCTGCAGGTGAGCCAGCAGTGATAGAACCTCTGCAGCCTCCACAAGGAAGCAGACCAGGTGACCGAATAGTGGCTGAGGGCTATGATGATCCACCTGACCCCGTCCTAAACACTAAGAAGAGTGATGCTCTAGCCAAGATGTTAGCTGGCTTCAGGACTGATGCCTCCCTGAGGGCAACATGGAACAAGATTGTTTTGGGCACTAGTAATGGGCCTCTTACTGTGTCAACTCTAAAGGATGCTCCTATAAAATAATGCATAGGGTGTATAGTGGTTTTAGTATATAAATTTTCAGACTGAAAAAGTTTACTTGTTATGAAGAAATAGAAATCAAAGTAATTTCTGGAAATTTCTGTTGGTATATCTTCATTTGCATATACAAGTGCCTTCTCAGTGAAGTGGTGATAGTGAGATAGTGATGCATCATAGAATGGGATTAGATGTATAAAGGTGAAGTGAAAATGGCAAAAAGAGAGGAATGAAAATCATAACTTTCTGGCTTGGATCACATAGTGTGCATGAAATAAGATGAAACAGTCTCCAGCCTTCCTCATACCAAAACTTAATACGTACAACTTATTTTCACATTGTTGGGTTGGGTCTTTGTGTCACATTTTTTTAGTAGTATTTAATAAATGTTTTGAAATAATAAAGTAAAGTAGTTTGTTATTCTTATATTATAGTATATATATATATATATATATATATATATATATATATATATATATATATATATATATATATATATATATATATATATATATATATATATATATATATATATATATATTAAAATCAATTGAAACAAGTTAAGAGAACTGAAGTATCTTGCAGAGTTTAGAAATGCAGAAACAGTGGATAGTGAAGAGGAAAGAAAAAAAAAGTGTTGGAGAAGGTATATGGAAGCAAGAGATCAAAATTTTACGCATGAGGCAGATAAGAAGTGTAAAATGTTAAGGGAGGCAAATCTATGAGTTATCACTTGAGCTTAGGGCATTACCATATGATTTTTTTTTTCCTTTTTTTTAGACAGCTACTAGCTAGTGGCAACAAAAAAATAAATGAAAAAAAAAGAAAAGCTTACTTTAAATGCCAGTCATGCACCTATTTCTCCAGATGGCCAACATGCACTTTCATGGATAAGGAAATATCTCAATTCCTCATTGTTTCATGCTGGATCTCCTTCACAAATAAGGTCGGTGATGAGGGTTATTTAATTTCGGTTGAATCAGTACCCGTCCAGCAATTCATATTGGACCACGCCTTTCCTTAGTTCTGTTTACGTTTCGATGAGTTGTCTCGAACAGTAAATACGGTGTAATACATTCGACAGGCTATATTTTTGCCAAAGAAAACTAAAAATATATAACGTTTTGGTTTATTCTTATCACTTCCTAACATTATGAGTTGCTATGGGCCAGAACACCCTCTCATAGTATTTCGGTCACTTAAAAACTACGCGATTTATTCTTTAGTCATAGGGTTTTATATATATATATATATATATATATATATATATATATATATATATATATATATATATATATATATATATATATATATATATATATATATATATATATATATATATATATATATATAGAATTTACTGGGAATTATGTAATGTAAGATGTTCGAATAACTGAATTATTCAAGAACACTTGAAGGAAAAACATAGATAACGCCTACATGAAGATAAGACAAATAAGTTGGGTGCGTTGTCACGTGCATCAGCTGTGATATAGGTGCGTGTTATCAGCGGTGCATCAGTTGAGGTGCCTCCTCCAGCATGTGCAGAGGGTACGCGTGACGGTGCGAGACTGTGTGTGGCAACTGCATGTGCTGCAGTCATGGGGGAGGAAACTAGCCATCCAGCCGTCCAGGTAAGGCACGCTGGATAAAGACAGTGTATGAAATGGTAGAATGGTAGCATGCGGCATCGGTAGAGTGGTGGTGCTTGTTGTGGCGTCCAGTCGATACCGTGTTGTCTCGACTCGGCTCTTGGCTTCGTCTTCGATGCCACACTGGCCGCACGCACAGACAAGCAGCTCATGGGTTGGGGAATCAGTGAAAATACAAAATAGGTCGAGTGCATTTACTAATTCAAGAAATGGGGAAAGAAACGCAGTTCAGAAACTCCAGAGAGTATGTCTTTTGCCAACACCGTGTTTGTATTTTGTAAACATTGCTGATACCAAATGCAGGCCAATGTAAAGGCCTACTTCCTCAGTGAAAAGAATCTTAAGAGGAGTAAGCAAACAGTAATTTACATGAACATACTTTACATACCTGTTTCAAGGTGAAGCTAAATAAGAGACATATACTGGCTTGTAGGAAATGTGTACGACTTAAATGAATGTTCTGCATACCTGCGATGCGTATTGGTGTGATACTGAGGACAATAGTGTGGAATAGGAGACATGACAACACAACGCATATTATTATTGTCGGTGATTTTTCACCATTTAAGAATGACTCATCGTAAATGCAGTATAAAAGATTTGTGATGATTACTTTCTGATTTAGTAACTGCATGATAACCATCTGCACGAACCATCTGCACGTGTTTGTTGCGGTAACTGTATATGTAAGTAGTGTACGTGCAACTGTTAGGCTAATTATGTAGCCTGCATATAGTTATGTTGACATTCCTTAACCACTCTTATCAGTGAGTCGTCTCCAGATTTCCTAGCTTTTCTACGCTGACATTTTTTTTTTTTTTATGTCGCAGTCAGGCTACTCGAAGTAAAAGTGAAAGTACAACGAAAGTAGTACTGGAATTGTTGTAATCCCATATTGAACAAAATGTAGTTACCATGTTACATAGGGTAGTTTTCCTTTTTTTTTTCTTTTTACGAATCAAAGAATCACTTTTATTTAAGTATATATATATATATATATATATATATATATATATATATATATATATATATATATATATATATATATATATATATATATATATATATATATATATATATATATATATATATATTGATCGTTACAAGGTTTATAGTGGAATAAACACAACCTACCAGCCTCCCTAGACCACATGCGTCTGGCAGGGAGGGGCAGCGCCAGACCCTGGTAAAGGGGCGCTTTGTGTGCTAATGTACTGTTCTATCGAATACCAGTAATCAAGGTGAATATATTTTTCCTCCAGTTGTTTCAGAATTTATAGATGCATGGGTACAACGGCTATGGATGTCATTTATGATCATATCTGGGGTAGAGTTGTGTGTAGAGAATGGTCACGTGAACGATGGAGGCTGTCACAACTACAGCTGAGTGACCTGGACATCGTTTTGGTTTACTTGATTTATTGGCCATATGCTTGAGTTATGGAAACAAATCTCTATATTAAGATAAACGTTTGCACAAGGTAATCCTGTATTACTTAAAAGATAACCGACTATTGGTATTTCCGTCAATCGAAGAAAATAAAAAACCACGAGTGAGCGAAGAATTATGACGCGACCCTGTGTGGCGCCTACCAGTGGCCGTGGGGGAGAGACGCGGAGAGAGCACCACCGCTCCCACCTTCCTGTGTTCTCGTCCAACTTGCACTAAGAACTAAGGTGTATTTCAGCTGAACACTACACATTACTATCATCTGTCATCTGTAATCACAAGCGAACTTTCTCAGTGAGAGCGAGTGAACAGGGGATCGGACACAATGGTGTGTGGAAGAGTGACTTGTTCGTTCACTTGAAGTTTGTTCCCTGAACTGGTCTGGTCATACAGCCTCCTGGAGAGGACTGAACACTGATAGTACTTCTCGACACCCGCTGCCATGACATACAGCGGTATCAACAACGGCGTCCAGAGACGCAGACTGGCGGTGAGTGGCTTGTAACTTCCGATGTAGTCGCTGTATCTGTGTGTTTTAGACGATATGGTAACTATGAATTCGTGCAGAGCAATAATTAGTTAAATTGTATATTTACAGTACGTAGATGTAAAGGAAGCAATATTAGCAAGAATGCCCCTTTTTTTATTGTTCTTGATGATATTGTGTCAAAGTGTTGTCAAGATTGTAATTTGTTATGATGAACACCTGCTACTGACATTTCCGTCAACACAGTTTTGTGTTTTCTTATTATAAACGATCTGAAACTTATTTTTTATAGTTACCAATAATATCACGAGTTCACATACTGCTGTAGTTATTATCTTCAGTTATTATCCTCAGTTTTGTAGGTGCGATATGTTAATGAACGACAATGGCTAAATAATGGTTGCATTTAACGCGCGTGCACACACACACACACACACACACACACACACACACACACACACACACACACACACACACACACACACAATACATAAATAGATAAGCTAAATAAATAAATAAATAAATAAATAAATAAACGAATGGACTGGGAAACTCACCGTGCCCCGGCCTTAGTACATTATGTAATCTTACTTCTATAACATGGTTTCTTCGGCAGGGCTTAAAAGCAACGTGTTTTTTTTCCAGTCTCAACAGGGACGTGCCATAATGCACGTATGCAAGATTTTCAATAACGTTCTATGAAGAGAACCTCGTAATAGTGAAGTGTGGTCTGCAGTTTGGGCCGCGTCATAACAGTCCACACCTTCAACGCCACTGCTAACCACATGGTGCACGCGAATGTGTTTTCAGAGAGAGAGAGAGAGAGAGAGAGAGAGAGAGAGAGAGAGAGAGAGAGAGAGAGAGCTCCCACAATCTTTTGTAGGCTTCGGGGCACATTTTCAATCGTGTAGGGCTCCAATCGGATAGTGAATAAGTAAATAAATAGAGATGCAATTTTTCCCTCAACAAACACACACACACACACACACACACACACACACACACACTAGCAGTACAGCTTCATTATTTCTTATAGCAATTATAGAAAAAAAAATTACTATGGCTTCCCCCTTTGAGGAAGTAATATGAAAAAAAAAAAAAAAACGCGTTTCATTATCCCCGACGCTACAGTTCGTCTTAGGTTCCGAACGGTCGCGCAGTAGGTTAGATTGGGTACCACTGCTGTCAGGGATAGAGAAAGTATTGAAAGAAAAAAAATAAAAAACTTAACCAAACCAGCGGAAAGACAACAGAGAGAGAGAGAGAGAGAGAGAGAGAGAGAGAGAGAGAGAGAGAGAGAGAGAGAGAGAGAGAGACTTAGCCTAAATCCAGTCGTGAATTAAACACATGATACACCTCGGGCTGTACAAAGACTATAGCGTAGCTTTCATTAATATGTCAATGATCACCACTTCCCCTAAATAAATAGATAAATAATGATAATAAAAAAAAGGAGAACCATGGATTAACTTTTCAATCTCAGGCCTTACTTTCTCCTGTTCTCACGCCAAACACAACAAATGATAGCGAATGTGAACGCATGGGAATGGAATAAAAGGTATATGAAGATGATACGTGATGGACCAGCTGCCATCTTTGAGACTGGCGATAACTGACGGCATGTTTTAGATAGCCGTGTGGTTGATATGATAGAGCTTCTCGCGATTATCAGCATTTGTTAAGTATGAAAAGTAGGGTATGGTGGCTCGCCGCATCCCGGGACACCACCTGTTGCGCCAAGAGACCTTTTTGTTGTTGTTGTTGTTGTTGTTGTTGTTGTTGTTGTTAATGTTGTTCATGATTAACAACAGGAATGATACAGTAAGCAGCTGTTTCAAGTTTGCTCTCTCTCTCTCTCTCTCTCTCTCTCTCTCTCTCTCTCTCTCTCTCTCTCTCTCTCTCTCTCTCTCTCTCTCTCTCTCTCTCTCTCTCTCATTTGCTGCCATTATTCCCAGCAAGTATTCATGGGGTCACAACAACAACGTTATGTGAATCCTGCCACTTGCCTGAATGGTTTCCACATAAGCAACTAGAGTGTTACTCGGAAAAACCAGACTGCCAGTGGCTCATGCCGACGTGAGGGGCGGGTCACGTGTAGTATTGACCGACACCTGGTTTTTCCCTGTTGATTTTCGCACATAGTTTGGAGCAGAATGTTGTATTGTTATTTGATCTATATATCTGGATAAAAAATGTGCAAGTTCTCATGACATTTTACATTAAAGTAAATTTAGTAAATAACTAAATAAATAAATAAGTTAATTAATATTAAAAACTCAAATATATATATATATATATATATATATATATATATATATATATATATATATATATATATATATATATATATATATATATATATATATATATATTTTATCTATTTACTTTTTTATTATTTTATTTATTTATTTATTTATTTTTAAGTATCCGCAGCTTTTACTTGATCAGCTTAGAAGTATATTTGTGAATATTTCAGAGAAAATATACTCTTGGGTGGGAGTATAATGAACTACCTCCAGAATTTCTGAAACTGTGCCGTAGGAAAAAAAAATAAATAAAAAAATAAATAAATAAAAAAAAGTAGCGTTACGTTCTCTCAGGGAACAAGTCGCTTTTCAGGAAAAAATAAATAAATGCAATCAATAAAAAATAATAATAATAAAAAGAACAAAAAGAAGCATTTAGCATAGTGTGTTGCGTAAATGCTTTAAGAAACTCGATTTCAGTTACCGGTAAACAGTGAAGGACTTTGGAAAGAGTCCCCCTTACGTGGAGCAGACTGTCTTGGCATGAAGCGAGTGGAGGCAAGAATATTATAACACAGTTGCCCATACCTGCGGTCGAGGTCATTGGATCCTGCATGTGACCACGCAGGCAAGGACTGGGATCACGAGGGGAGTTGTCATTTGAACTTTTGTAGCCGTGGCCTGCCAGACAGAGGCGACAGTTATTGTTAAGAGGATGGACACTGAGCTGCGCATTACCAGCATTTCGGTTAGTTCCCTGTCCGGTGTGTCTGGCAGGATACAGAGCATAGTGACACGTCTTTATGCTGCAGGGTGAGGCTGAACAAGACGGGGTGTAGGCTTACTGTACCCGTACATTCCGGAGAGAGAGAGAGAGAGAGAGAGAGAGAGAGAGAGAGAGAGAGAGAGAGAGAGAGAGAGAGAGAGAGAGAGAGAGAGAGAGAGAGAGAGAGAGAGAGAGCTTGCCGTGAAAAGCAACACAAGAGCTGAGAGAACAGGAACTGAAGCACCATTCACGAGCCGCTAAAATGCTGCAGCAGTAATGCCAAGAGACTGAAAGGTGCCTGTATGTTTCACCAAAATAACCTAAACCTAATTGGCGCTAGCGTCGAGGGGAAATTCCAGGAGGCTCTTGAATTCCACTACTTTGTCAGGAGGAGGTGGAGGAGAAGGAGCAGGAGAAGTAATAAGAATATGCTTCCTTTGTTACTACTAGTACCTGTGGTGAGACTGGGAACACCTTGACGAGACAGGTGTGTCGGGTCTCATGTCACGTAGAGATAGTGGTCTTCACTTGTCTCTTGTACCGCCTCTCAGTCATTTTCTCACTCTCTCCGTACCACTTTCTCCTTCAAGCTTGCTAAGGTCGCTCAGTGTGTTCCAGCATTGTAGCAGCATTTTCATACCAAGTCAATACGGAGCCTTGAAACGAGACGAGACATGGATGGAGATGATTGGTGGATAGAGGTAGGTTTTTTTTTTTTTTTTTTTTATGTAAGAGGGTCTCTGGCCAAGCGGGGAAGAAAAAAGCCCCCTGAAGAAAATATAGGAACTGGCACGTGTAAGATTGATGGCCTTTTGTAGCTTCTCTGATTTTCTTACGTTCTTACCATGGCCTTTACTTTGAAATTCTCTCATACGAACTGATTTTCAAAGCAGATGAATAGTAGGGTTCTCATGGAGGCTTCCCTATCGGTGGAATAATATAAACGCCTTTGAAAAATTCCAATAACTTCCACTAGAGCCTGTCAAAAGTGGGCAAGATAAGATGCTGAGATGTTTGACAACGTGATCCCAGATATTAAAGTGTCTGCTATTTTATTTACTGTATTTTATTTTATCTTATTTATTTAGTCATTCCCTTGTCGCTTCTAGTCTCGCCTGTGGTAATTAGGATAAGTTAGGTTCCTGTTTCGATGACGTGAGTGATGTATACCTACCTATTTTATTTAGTTCAGGGTCTTGTGTGTCAGTGTCTATGTGTGTCACTTCTCACGGCACTGTGCCTGGGGTGTGATAACCTACTTCGGTTCGGTTCACACTCCAGCAAGGTTGTGTGCGGGATCTTGTGGCTCTGATTGTCGTGCCGAGTGAGGACGATTGTTGCAAGTTAACATTTCCATCTTAGAATTTCGATTTATTATTTATCTCCAATCTATTCATCGAGTGTGTGCGTGTGTGTCTGTGTGTGTGTGTGTGTGTGTGTGTGTGTGTGTGTGTGTGTGTGTGCAACGGGGTAACAAGAGTGTGCATATATGCAAAATGCTTCATTTGTTTCATCTTCATTTATTTCTGTTGCTTCGGTGTTTTTTTTTTTTTTTTTTTTTTTTGGTGCTTTCTTGCATGTGTCTTCTTTTCAGTAATACATACATATACTTAAGTGTAGTGGCTCTTGTTTTTTGCATTATTTCAAGCCACGTGGTTGTTTGGTGTTAATTCTCTCTCTCTCTCTCTCTCTCTCTCTCTCTCTCTCTCTCTCTCTCTCTCTCTCTCTCCTCTTCTCTCTCTCTCTCTCTCTCTCTCCTCTCTCTCTCTCTCTCTCTCTCTCTCTCTCTCTCTCCGTAATGTACGAGTATAGATGAGTGTGACAGTTTTGGCGCCAGCAGGCATTCGGCAGGTTGACAATCTCCAGTCTATATAATCATGACCTATAGAAGTAACTTTCCATACTCATACAGCACATAACACTTTCCTGCAGTCTCCCGCCCTGTGTATGTGACGAGAATCCCTTTACGATACCTGACGCCAGATACATTTTCACTAGATCAGACATAGATTGTAAGTACACAGTGACAGTGGAAATCTGTTCTGAAACTTCCTCTGCTACTCACCGTGGCTATACTATACGCGCATTGGGACAGTGAGCAGGAAGGTGGGAAACTGTTCTTCTTCTTCTTCTTCTTCTTCTTCTTCTTCTTCTTCTTCTTCTTCTTCTTCCTTCTTCTTCTTCTTCTTCTTCTTCTTCTTCTTATTATTATTATTATTATTATTATTATCATTATTATTATTATTATTTGTTTTTGTTGTCGTTGTCGTTGCTATTATACTCGGTGAGGTTTCAAGCATCCTCTCTTTATCCATGTTAAGACCACCCTTGTCCAATACCCAATAGCCGTTCAGGGATGGGGGGTGGGGGGGATGACGGGCGCCGCGCTCATCACCCTCGCTGGGGAAACAAGATATCGAGTGAGTACAGGAGAGCAGTATTGCATGCCGTTATATAACAAAGGGTGCGTGGATACCTTAGTAAGGGAAAGAGCCTTCACAGCGATTTGATCACAAGGAACCTTAATGTACACTTGGTCGTGCTGCAGCATGTCGCTTCATTAATGACGGAACTCAACTGAAGCTTCTGAGCGATATGTTTGGAGTAGACTCAGAGTGGACCGCAGGATTTTGGTTTCAGTGAGTCATTCCACCAGTAAGATTAATGAGTTGTCGTATCCCCCTTCAGGTCTTTGTGGTACTGTACTGTAAATTTACATGGTTTACATTAATAACAATGCAGATATTTGTGATGTACTTGCAGTTGACCATACTCTTGTAGTGGCATTAAACATATGTATATTTTTATTGATTTACCACCAATGCCGTACTTCTTCGTACATTGCTCGGAGGCTTCTTGTTTTCTGAAGCATATTATGTGGGGGAGTATAAGACTCTATATTGAAAATGGCTGCTTTAAGAGTAAGGCTAGAGTGAAATTGGAATAACTGTCTTTTCGTGCTATAGAAATCAATGTCACCAGTTCATTATGCGTTCTCACTAAATTGAAGCACTGGAAGTACGAAACAAACCGAATATCTCCAGTTCAGGTTGCCCCTGAAAGCCATTACCGACATTGTGTTAGGCACTGTTATGCTTCGATTTTATGATCATCATTATTAAGACAAACATCTCAACCTTTTTTAAGTTTATGCTCTCTTCTGGGAGCTTTTGTGAAATTTATGTGCCCTCGTGCCTAGGACGATTAATTAAAAGAATGCGTGAGTGTTTCACGTTTTCCTCTATTTTTTAACACTGAACATTTATAAATAAAAACCTTATGTCTATTATGAATACAGAAAATAGCTATTTGGTCCTAAATAATTGTTATATATGGGCTGAAATGTGTAATGGAACGAAATGCCACAGTCTCAAACCTGTGAGGCGCTGAGTTTAATGTTCTAATATAATGCATAAATTTAAAATTTCGGTTTGAATTAATTTCTTACGTAACACACCATTTTCTTCCTAAATACATCTTTTCCTGTTGTGCACTCTTATACACACTGGCCATGTCATGCATGTACATGTTACCTAACACACAGTTTTCTTCCTAAAACATTTTTCCTATTGTGTCCTCTTTCACTCAGTGGCCATGTCATGTTCTTCCCATGTATCCCACTATTTCCAGGTATCTTTTGAAAGTTAATATATCCTGGGTTGCACCACGCACCCAGGGTGACTGTCACTGACATACGTGATTAGTTAGATTTGAAAAATTAGATGATTCCTGCATGATGCATTGTGTTCTTCACCAATATGAAGATCTGCCATTTGTTTATTACAGTAGACCAACGTGTGCTTACTTTGAAAACTTTAACCCTTTGACTTCGTATGATATAAACAAAATTTGAGTAACTAGATGCTTGTACTGAGCGAAATTAAAAGTACATTTACTATTAAAGCCTGAATTCCTGTATCACTCCTGTTGGTGCCAGTGGTGCCTTTCAAGATCACACAAGACTTGCGTCGTGCTATATCAAATTTGAGAGGGAACCATAGGAGCCAAAGGGTTAAGAGAAGATTAGATCACTTTATTGACAGGGATGCCATATGGTGTCGCAGGCATACAGGATCCTCCCTCGTGTAGGCCTACTAGCATTTTGCAGGCTTCTTATCCTCTGTTCTATTATTAACATGTTGCATTCAAGAAGAGAGTAGTCTGCGTGAAGAAAGGAAACTTTTGTAATATGAAAAAAAAAGATGATCTGATAAATGCAGCTTTCATACAAGGAGAAAATGTATGTTTAGTTTGTTGATGGATCTGTGTGTGTGTGTGTGTGTGTGTGTGTGTGTGTGTGTGTGTGTGTGTGTGTGACAGAGAGAGAGAGAGAGAGAGAGAGAGAGAGAGAGAGAGAGAGAGAGAGAGAGAGAGAGAGAGAGAGAGAGAGACTTTAGTCCTTACAATCATCCTTAATCTTGTCTAAGGAAAAAAAAAATCAGGTTTCTGCGATAAGTAGACGGATCTGATTAACAAGGAAATATAAAGATAAATAAAGAATAGGATAATTGGATATGTGATGGAAAGTTCATTATGGTGCATCTGGTATGTTTTTTTTTTTTTTTATGTTTATCAGTGAGGCGAGGCATTTCAATCACGTACAGCTATTTATCTTAATTAGTGAGGCAGAGTAATAAAGAGACGATGTTTAGACTGTGTAGTGATGGGCTAAATAAACCTGATGAAAGTCAACAAGGATGATTTTTGGACGAGGATAGTCAGACTTGCAGACCCTTTGGTGATGATGTAAATATGGCTGATAAGAATTAGCAAGAAAAAAAAATTGTGCGATCATAGTCAGACATGCAGACCCTTTAGTGATGACGTAAATATGGCTGATAAGAATTAGCAAGAAAAAAAAATTGTGCGATTATTGTCAGATATGCAGACCTTTGGTGATGACGTAAATAGTGGTGATGAAAGTTAACAGGGGAAAAAAAAAGTACAAGTATAGTCAGATATGAAGACTGTGTAGTGATGTCATATAGAAGACTGGCAAACGTTTAACGTGATGAATTTATGCACAGTATGAGCTTCCTTTACTGTTTCTTGTATCTAACGAGAGTGCCATGAAATATGTAATAACACGAAAATTATTAATATAGGGATGCCAACAGAAAAAAAAAAAGAAAAAGAAAACGAGAAATGTAAAATCCAGCGAAAGAGAATGTTATCAATTTTAAAGTAAAAAGACCCTCAGCGAACTGTATAAGTACAGATGGATACATTTTGGAGATTCATCGCGGTACAAATTGGTTGCTGAGAAAATAAAAATAAGACTACAAATATAAGATATGATTTTTGGATCGTATACAAAACCAAATTATTTACCAGGTATTTACCAGTGCGAGTCTTCGTAAACAGTACAGATAAATTAATTGATTTTTTTTTTTTTTTAGGTAATGCTGCGTAATAGATATTAAAACATACAGTGAAAAGACGTGAATACTTTTCCTCCATACCCATGAAAATAAAGACCAATATATATATATATATATATATATATATATATATATATATATATATATATATATATATATATATATATATATATATTTATATATATACAGAGAGAGAGAGAGAGAGAGAGAGAGAGAGAGAGAGAGAGAGAGAGAGAGAGAGAGAGAGAGAGAGAGACCACGATCAGTAAACAATGGTGCAGTCAGTCAGCGGAACATGCACCAAAATAAAGGTTTTCATAATCTGACCTCAATTCGAGTAACTTACTCAAGTCCAAGAAGATTAAATGTTCTCTGCATCCATTCATGGAGCAAGATTTCAAGCACAGTGTTCTGTTTAAGTTGATTTCTTTTTTTACAAATAACACACACACACACACACACACACACACACACACACACACACACACACACACACACACACACACACACACACACACACACACACACACACACACACACACACACACACACAGACTAGTGAATATGCAGCAATAAGCTAGTATGGAATCCATATCTGAAAAAAAAGAAAGAAAAAGAAACACGTTGAAGAGATACTAGAGAAAGTGCAAAGATCAGCTTGAAAGATCTTAGCTATGAAGAAAATGCTTAACGTGCTGAAGCTCCCAACACTAGAGGAGAGACGAAAGTGAAGTAACATGATTATGATGTACAAATGTGTTTCTATACATTAATCTTACGTATTTTGTGGTACCTTAACAACCAGTACTAAGAGGACACAGTAAGAAGTTGTACAAAAAAAGAGCGAAGAAAGATATGAGAAAACATTTTTCCTGACAGCAATCAGCCAATGGAATGCATTGACTGATGAAGTCGTGTGTGCAAGGAACATTCATAACTCTAGGGGTAACTATTACAAGTTACCTTAATGAGACGGAACATAATAGCTTGACTCAGTCCTGTAAAAATGCAATTAGGTAAGAACACACACACACACACACACACACACACACACACACACACACACACACACACAGACACACACACACTTAATATATATTTTATGTGACATCCAGCATCATTAAACTTGCACGCCCGAACCCCACCTTGTTGGAGCCCGGGTGCAGCTTTTGCCAGGTTTCAGAATCGAGAAGAAAAGAGAAAACAGATGACATAAATTGGTAAATCAGAATGGTAAACAAAACAGATATGTATGGGCACACGAGCGGCACCTACAGCGTTCCGAAACTTGAGAGCATTGTGTTGAATTCAGGCTGCAGTTCTATCAGGAGCTCACGTTTCGGAGCGCGCGTGCTTGCTTACAAAAGGATGATAATGTGAGTGAAATTAAATAGTAGCACTGGTAATGTGGTGGTGGTTGTGGTGGTAGTCTAAGTGTTGTAATGAAGGAGTCATGTGGGGCGACAGAACAATGAGAACCGTGCTCTGTCCAACTGTGGCCGAGTCAGTTATACAAGTGTGAATCCTGTGTTTGTGTTAGGAGTCACGACGATGACTGGAAGGTGGCTCGCTTGTGGCACGGGAGGGCTATGACGGAGCAGGAACGACGTAGGTAGTTTGAGCGTCTCTTGGAAATTGTCCCTTTACTGCCTCTGTGCTCCATTCAGTTGATTGATTCTGTGGGCAGCACTGAGGGGAGGCAATTCTTTTATCGTGATCTTGAATGTGCTATAAAGGCGATTTGCTCCACTGAAATGTGACTTACTTTCGTCCATCGCATTCCTCAGCAGTTTGTAGTTGTGTGCAAACAAAACAAAACAAAAATGATAATAATAATAAAGATAAATAAATAAATAAAATAAATAAATAAAAAATAAATAAGTAAATAAAAAATAAAAAAATAAGAAAAATAAATAAAAAATAAATAAAAACAAATAAGATAAAATAATAAAAATAAATAAATAAATAAAAATAGAATAAAAATAAACAAATAGATAAAAGAAGTAAATAAATAAATATATAAAATAAGATAAAATTAAAATAGAAAAAAAATGAAAATAAATAAATAAATAAAAGTTAAAGTGAAATAAGTAGCGGCATATTTCAGGGAAAACGACTTACGTACGGAAGGTGGAGATGAGACAATGGTACTGAATAGAAAGGAGGAGAGAGAGGCACTACCTTTGTCTTGTTATGAAGAAAACATACTGAAGTGAAAAGGTGAGGAAAGACCGCCTCGCCTTACACTACCAGAAGACGCGTGAAAGAGAGAGAGAGAGAGAGAGAGAGAGAGAGAGAGAGAGAGAGAGAGAGAGAGAGAGAGAGAGAGAGAGAGAGAGAGAGAGAACCATATCTCTTTACTCATACAAATGTGAAAAAAATATCTTTTCTCTACACTGCTCTTAGAAATGTGAACACACTGTTCTCTCACGACACTGGTATAAAATTGTGAAAGACGGGCTGATGGCAGTGAGGGAAGTGTTATTCAGTTCATTGTGGCTGGAAAATAGTGGCGGTTGTGTAGCAGAAAGGGGTAAATTATGTTTTGGAGATGAGGCTGTGTGTGTGTGTGTGTGTGTGTGTGTGTGTGTGATGAGAGAGAGAGAGAGAGAGAGAGAGAGAGAGAGAGAGGAGAGAGAGAGAGAGAGAGAGAGAGAGAGAGAGTGTGTGTGTGTGTGTGTGTGTGTGTGTGCGCGTACGCATGTAAGGCTTCTCTTGCCCCTCCCACGTCTTTTCTCCAGTCATCAGACAAAACAGCGGATTAGTCTTCCTCGCTTTTCTGTTAAAATGGCACGATACAAATCAACGCACACACACACACACACACACACACACACACACACACACACACACACACACACAGAGATCGGTGGCTCAGTGGTATTGTCTTCTCCCGTCGCTTGGCAGGCTTAGGATAGCGCCCCATTCAGCTTCCTTAAGGTTTTCACTGGTGGAGGGGAGGGGGGAGGGCAGCGAGCACTGACGGCCATCCTGTAGCGTGTGGTGTGTGGAAGGCCTCAGCTTCACCCATTGACTACTGTATGGGCTCTTAAGCTTTCTCCAGAGTAGTATAGGTGGCTAGTGATCATGAGTCATAAGAACACAGCAAATTAGGGAAGTTGCTACAAGCCATCAAATATTCGCATGACATTTCTTGTATAAAACACGCTTAGCTAATTCCGCCTATCATCCCACCATTCATAAATTTGTCTGATCTTTCTAAAGACGTGCTACTTCACACACACACACACACACATTGCAGTTACGTGTAGGAGGTAAATTAGGCGCATATACTCGCATGTACCGGAGTGATGGTCTGTATGTATGACAGTGGCTCCCAATCAAGACCATGGCCACCCAGGTCATCATGAAGTGTTTTAAGGACGCCTAGTGATGAGTCTGAATTAAATAAGAAGACTCATATAAATACAATGGAAGCTTTCTTGCTTAATTCACTCTCAGTTTTTATTGAGAGTGAATTAAGCAAAGAATTTCATACAGACATAGTGAAACCTTCTTATTCTTTAACTTTTCTTTAGTTCATGGTGTCTAGACATTAATTATTGACTACTGCTATTGAAAACCAAACAAGAAAATTGCATACGATGAGTGCCAAGGAGAATAATGTTTTGGCAAAGATTTACAAAAGAGAAAGGATTGCGAAACATCCTTGCAGTGTACCGCCGCCAACAACAAGCTCTTCTCCATACAAAGCTTCGGTTTCAGCTGCCCTCCCGAAAATTCTATTGTTACTCTCTCACAAGGGGGAGGTGAGGGTAGGGTGGCGGTGAAGTGACCAAGGACGGTTGAATATTTGATACGTCTTCACTTCAGGCTATTTTTTTTCATTTAACTCAGCCTTTTCATCCCCTTCCCTCGTTCCATTTCTCGTGACTCCTTCTTCCTCTTTAGCGACGCATATTCCAGCTTCTTCCTGCCCTTCTAATAGGAGCAGGTCTTCGGGGAATCCTTTCCTCCTGCTGACATTGTTAACTTGCTTAAAAAAAAAATGTAGCTTCTGCACGAGTAATTTTGGTATCCACGCACACGGAGGAACTCTTGTATTCGTAAGATTGTGAACTATCTCCTCTCCTGGTTAGTTAGTTAACTGGTTAATTGGCTAGGTAGGTTGTTAGTTAGCTAGTGAATGAGTGAGTGAGTTAGTCAGTTAATTAGTTACGAGTAGATGGTTAGTTCATCAGTGAATCAGTTTGGCTGGTTGGTCTGGTACTTTTTTTTTTTTTTTTTTTTGTGTGTGTGTGTGTGTGTATGTGTGTCTCCTGCAGTTCGACATGCACTACCAACATGGCCTATTATAGAGAGGAATTTATGCCAAACAGTATTGAAGTATTTCCTTAGATAAAACAGGTGGCTCGGTGATCACCCCATCAAACAGCAGGAATTACAGTAACTATACACATTTGTACGTACACCTATACACCTATACTTACGCAGTATATGGCCCCTACTGATTCTGGGTTGCTGCCTCTTGAGAAAAGCAACTTTAAATATAAATTCGGTTCTTGGTGGTCTGCTCTTTTTTTCTTTCTCTTCACGGCTTTGTGCAAAATCTAGGAAATCAGGGCTCCCATAATGGTGTCTACTGCCAGATGTCACAGTGGAGGCAGTGTTATGATTAGTCACTCAGCCACCTTACTCACCCAGCCTGTGAGCGCGTGTGATTACCATGAATTATCTCCGCTCAGGGATACCGAGGGAGCCAGAAGTGCCATTTAACATCACAATAATTGAAATATCTCTTGAATTATAACCTTAGTGAATACATCATTACAATTAACTCGTATAAATGTGTTTCCATACAGACTTTTCTTTATTTTTTCTTAAACTACCATGAAGCGCCTCCTGAAACATTCACAACATATCAAGATAGGCACCGGTTTTCTCTCCATCACTGCCACATTTGCTGATCATATAATTTTTGTAGAGTTGAAATGAAGAATTGTAATATATTTGCTCACAATTATAACCTCTTATTAAGTAGTGAAGTGTATGTATGGATAAAATAAGGAAAAAAGGAAGAGCTGTGGAATATCCAGTTTTAAGAGGGATTTCAGCCAGTCTTCACCAGTAACTGTCCACCACACAACACCCAGGGAGTGGACATGGGCATCCCACCCACACACCCTACTGGAGGAGCATCTTCCTCCACCTCTCACTGACTCCACTTTACGTAACTGGCATGATGCTATCCCCAGTCTTGTGGCGGCCTACATTGAAAGAGAAGTGATATCCATTGTTACTGTTGTACAGGGATAGCAAAAGTCATGACAGATGATGCAGTCAGTCATCATCACAACATTTGCTATCAAATAAAATAAGAAATGAAGAAGTGGCAGCTGATCGTGTCGCTGGCCTGGCTATTACTCAACACTCACCAATACCTGTAGGAAGGATTTGCTGTGAAATATTCAAAGATTAAACTTATACTTAAAGCCACGACCGCAACGCTATTCAGGCGCTAATATCTCCGGAACTACGCGGCCGATCGTAACGAAATTAGCATCATATGATAGCACAACTCTATCAATTTTATATGATATAGCTTTCATCTCTTCTATTGGTAACTTAAAAAAAGTAGAAGGATGTTGAAAATGGGGTTTCTCAAAAACTACTCAACCAATTTTAATGAAACTTAAGAGATGTCATGTTATAATTTTGATAAAATTCCTTAATTTCAACTTTTAAGTAGTGCTGCATATGCGCATAATCAAAATTCCAACTCTTAACTAATTAACTGATCAAGCTCAAATTTTGTTGTTAATAAGAGTAGTACAAGTTATAAAAAAAAAAAAACGTCACATCTGCAACACTGCTGCGCATGCGCAAGATACAGTATAAAACTTTTTGTAAAGTGACCGTCAGTTTTCTGCGGTTTTCACCAACTTCCTTTTGTCTCAACGAGAACGGATACATACCAGTGAACACAGAATGAAATTCCCTTTCCAACGGTGTATAGCACAATCATTAAGCTCTCGCAAAATATTGAACTAGAGTGATTTGAATATTAGGCAAGTGTGCGATGTGTGCGGTGCCTGAAATTGCCGCAAACTTTTCAACTAATGAACTGACAAAATTCAAATTTTGTGGGTAATAAGATTAATACAAGTTATAATAATAATAAAAAAAAAAACATGTCAAATTTGCAAAACTACAGTGAATGCGCAAAATACATAATAAAACTTTTTAAAAAACCGACCGTCACATTTTTGCAATTTTCACCAACTTTTTTTGTCTCAGCAAGAGCGGACACATACCACTGAAGGCAGTGGTATATGGTATATGGCACAACCATTGTGCTCACGTATAGTTTTGAGCTAGAGTGATTTGAATGTTAGGCAAATGCGCGACGTGCGTGGTGCCAGAAATTTCCCCCCCTCCTCTCTCTCTCTCTCTCTCTCTCTCTCTCTCTCTCTCTCTCTCTCTCTCTCTCTCTCTCTCTCTCTCTCTCTCTCTCTCTCTCTCTTACTGAAATACCCTTCCCAGTGATGCATTAACTGATAGGTTCGCGCGTCCATCGCCTTCCGAGGCGTTTTACTGGTTTTATTATAGTGATCGTTAGAAGTTTCGCTCATGAAAAAAAAAAAAAAATGATAATAAGTACAACCACTAGAAATCATTACTATATATTCGATGACACCTTTTTACTGTGAGTGCAGTCATTCAAAATTCTCAACGTATACAACCCATTACATAACCCGAAAAGAGCCTGTAGCAGCCAAAGGGTTGAGTCACAGCATTTCACAGGTACAGGTGGTGGTGGAGAGTCTTGCCTGATGTATACTCGTTTACTGCTGTCTGGTCTTCAACTCGCGCAGCTTCTTTTTCTACAGATTTATACACAATGAAGGAAACTCGCCAGTCTGCATCTCTTGACCACTGGCGGGGCTTTACGTGACTATATCTGACACCTCGCTGTTCGGGGAGGGTCGTCGCACAGTGATAGTAAAAAAAAAAAAAAAAAAAATAATAATAATAATAATAATAATGATAAAATAAATAAATAAATAAATAAATAAATAAATAAATAAAGTAATTTAAAGTGCGTTCTTTGAACTGCATGTCAGGCTTATGATGAAGGAGAACGGACGCCTGCATGGGTGACGTGTGTTAGTAGTAATGGAACTCTTAGGAAGAAATGAAAGACTTTATTAGTAACTGTACATGAATAGGAATTAGTAGGAGAGGCAAAGAAGGCGTAGATAATGGTGGCGATGATGATGAGAGCGACAATGATGATATTGATGACGACGATGATGATGATGATGATGATGATTATAATGATAATGATAATAGAGAGAGAGAGAGAGAGAGAGAGAGAGAGAGAGAGAGAGAGAGAGAGAGAGAGAGAGAGAGAGAGAGAGAGAGAGAGAGAGAGCATAATATTATCCCGTTGCCATCAGTGAGAATATATGTGACCTATCACGTGGCCTGGATCGATACCTTTATTTATGTCACAGCGTGGCAGCAGAGATCGAGCACTGATAGAAGACAGCTTTCAACACGACCACTGTGATAACCTGCCTCGCATTCTCCCACTACTTGAAGCGAATAGTAGTATATAATATTGTCACTGTCAGATATTTAGATGTTATGACAGAATACATTGGTAATACAGCGATGTTACTTAAGCTTTTGTGTAATCTGATGTATGCGTATTGAGGGATGCTAGTGTGTGTGTGTGTGTGTGTGTGTGTGTTACTGCGTACATCATTGCTCTTATCTAATTGTATTTGCACATGATGAGGTCAATCTTGTCTTTTTAAAGTTAATTTGTTATATTAATCTTTAAAGTGTGTGTGTGTGTGTGTGTGTGTATGTGTGTGTGTGTGTGTGTGTGTGTGTGTGTGTGTGTGTGTGTGTGTGTGTGTGTGTGTGTGTGTGTGTGTGTGTGTGTGTGTGTGTGTGTGTGATGCTTTTAACGCAATAGGGTATGAAGGGTGATGAAGATAATCCATCACAGACACATCCATCTCGTGTGTGTCCCAGGCACTTGTCAAATGGCCTACTTTCATTAATTATTCCACCGCGGTTAGATGGCCTGGCAGTGTGTCTTGTTTACCACACGCCACTCTCTCATCGCCATGTCAGCGGGTCCGTGTATCTCTTCATCGTCACCATTTGTTCATTTTTACGTGATTTTTAGATTATTTTCGACCCTAACTCTCCTTATCTTAATAACGTTTTTAATTTTCCTATCACCCTGAATAATTTTGCCACTTAATTTCCTTACCCTCACAATTTTAGTTATTTTCTTATAATTTCTAAGTAATTTTCCGTCCTCACTGTATCATCTGAAGATAAACGTATTTACTCCTTTTTATATGGAGAGAATATGCATTATACCTTAAGAAGTAAATGAATGACGTGTTTTGAAGTTATATCTATGAAGGAGTCTTGAGAGCACAGCAATACGTGCATCATTGTTTTTGTGAGTGGAGGATCCTGTAAAGGTCTTGGGTGCTTAGCGAAAAGGTTAATCGTTCTAGTTCGCTGTAGGAGGTATGACTGATGTGTGTGTGTGTGTGTGTGTGTGTGTGTGTGTGTGTGTGTGTGTGTGTGTGTGTGTGTGTGTTTGTATGCATGTCTGGGTACACTTGAAATGGGCAGGATCAGGAGGGTAGGCTGACTGAGGTACACACAAGTGGACTCATGAAGACACACTGGCACTCGTAAATAAGAGACAGTCGAGGGTCAAGGGGGTGCATGAGCCTGGACTATACGTATGGGCTGTATTCAGAAGCGCTATGCTTTCCATTTTCAAAGATTACAAAGATGAACACCCGGGTTCTCAAGAGTGTTTCTCCTCTTAATAATGTAGAAATCTTGTTAATATCTCACTAGAACCGTAAAAACACCCTTAAAAACCTGTGCCACTTCAACTAAACTAGAGCTTTGAAAGTAGTAGAGGTGCGGCGCGGAAGTGTTTCAGAATACTTTTTTTTGTGAGACGCAACAGTGTGTGGTGAAGGGTGCACGCGGGTGCAGAGGGCTGTATTTGTCTGGCGTCCCTGGAGAGCTCAAAGGTAATGAAATTGTCAGTATTTTAACAGTCAGAGTCAGCCAGTGGTGGTTCCAATTCATTCTTCTCTTCCTGATTAAAACGCTCTCCTGGTGTTGAATTTCCCTGGTACAGCAACAGGTGGGGTAGTGGCGAGTATCTGACGTTGTCATGGCGTTGTCAAGATGTAGTCGTATTTCACTTCTGAACTCGCTAACTGCATGCCATCTCTCATTTCCGTGGTCTCGCTTTACAAGTTTATTCTCTCTCTTCCTTGTTCTGTTCACCTCATAAAATTGCAAGAGTGAACCAGCATCTTCACTGTCTCGTTCTTAATTATCACTTTAAACTCAGGGACTGCCACGTGTAGACCTGATGGCTTCTTACAGGTTTTCTTACTTGCTTATGTTCTTGACTCCGTAACTCTGTAACCTCTCTCTCTCTCTCTCTCTCTCTCTCTCTCTCTCTCTCTCTCTCTCTCTCTCTCTCTCTCTCTCTCTCTCTCTCTCTCTCCTAGAACTTCAGCTGTCTCAGGAAAGGAATATCAAATGAACTCTACTGACCAACTTTTTTTTTATTTACTTTTTTCTTTACCTTTCTAATAACTTGTTTTGGGAGCAGCAAGTGAGTGACCTTTTTTTTTATTATTCAACTAATTAATTTCCTTAACTCGTTGTGCCCTTGTGGTAGCCTCCCTCGCACATAGAAAAATAAAATCAAACAGGACAAAAATTAGGAAAGTAAATAAACAGGTGAATTAATAAGCCTTACACCGCTTACATCCTTGATAACCAGGATTGATGATGACTACTTTATCGTGTGCAGTGTGATTCTGTATGTGCATGATTGAGGGCGTTGTCCCTTTCTCGGTGTCTGTCTCTCAAAAGTTTTACTTCCAACATGGTCGATTTTGGGCCTGAACCATCACAACGCAGAATAAGTCGAGAACCTACACCTTAGAAAAAAAAAAAAAAAAAAACACCTGTCATCATTCAGCGTTAAGTCAGTCGAAAGCCTACACTTAAAAATGAAAAAAAGAAAAGTCTTAATTCAACGCTTAAGAAATCGAGAACCTACACTTAAAAGAAAAAAAAAAAAAATACCATTCAATATTGAGGACCAAGAACCTTCAACTTTAAATTACCCCATCCCTCCCCATAAAAAAAAAAAAAAAAAATCAAGAACCTACACTTAAAAATGAAAAAAAAAGAAAAATCATCATTAAAATCTAAAAAAAAAGAGAACCAATCAAAATAACTAAAGTAAGCAAATAAAAACATAAGTAAACTATGAAAAAAAGAAAAAAAATCGTAATCCAACTTTGGGTCAACACGAACTTACACTAAAATCAGGAAAAAAAAAAAAAAAAAAAAAAGAGAACATTCGGAAGATATAAGTCCCGTCAAGTCACCAGCCCAAAGCCAGTCAGTGTTAAGTGGAGTTGTCAGGTTGTCAAGTAGCTACTGCCGTAACCTTGAGGGCACGTAAATCCTTGATAGCATGTGGCGGGATCATTACTTTATCGTTTGCTGTCATCCAAAAGCTGCAATCTCTAGATAAGGTGGATTGTGTGTGTGTGTGTGTGTGTGTGTGTGTGTGTGTGTGTGTGTGTGTGTGTGTGTGTGTGTGTGTGTGTGTGTGCGTGCGTGTACCTGCCAACTCGTCGAGAGGAAGCAGGTGTGTGTGTGTGTGTGTGTGTGTGTGTGTGTGTGTGTGTGTGTGTGTGTGTGTGTGTGTCGTTTGTCATGTATTGGTTTAGTATGAGTACTCGTACATGACACTGGTATGAGTGTTGATGTATATGTTTGGTATTATGGTGTTGCAAAAATATGGAAGTTAGTGTATTGTCTAAAAAAAAAAAAAAAAAAAAAAGAAAAAGAAAAAGTAATAATATTGTTAATACTATCTCATTTAAGCTATTCACACACACACACACACACACACACACACACACACACACACACACACACACACACACACACACACACACACACACACACACACAGATAGATATTTTATTGACCACAGCCAGGAGTCACACAATAGATTACATAGCCAAATGAACATAACTTCACAAGTAAACAAAATATATGTAATTATCAAATCCATAATTACAAAACTCCATACACCAACTAGAAATGACGGTTCTCTTTTTCATAATTATAAACACACACACACACACACACACACACACACACACACACACACACACACACACACACACACACACACACACTATCTATAAATGCAAAAAGTCAGATTCAAAACGGTAACATGGCAGATAATACGAAGTTCACGTGTTTAGTCTGAGCTGTGAATTGAGTTGTGACTGAGTGGGGAGGGTCCAACAGGGATGACTTGAGCTGCTCGCGAACTCCCCGGCCTGCTGCTGTCCGCCCCCTCAGTGACCGCACAGTGGCCCGATGCTGCAGGATTGAGTTGCGTCTTCTCGTGCCTAATCAACGCTTGTGGCTGTGTCTCACTGGCCTTGTTATTAAAGTTTTGATTGGATTTGTTTATGTGTGTGTGTGTGTGTGTGTGTGTGTGTGTGTGTGTGTGTGTGTGTGTGTGTGTGTGTGTGTGTGTGTGTGTGTGTGCGTGTGTGTGTGCGCGCGCGCTCTTTTCGAATTTCTTAAAAGAGTTTTCTGATGTTTTATTTATTTATTTATTTATTTTAAAGTGTAAATATTCAACTTCTCTTTCGTCTCTCTTCTCTTCCTCGGTCTTTTATAGATCTTTCAGAATCCTCCTCCTCCTCCTCCTCCTTTCCTTTGTCCATTCACAAACAAAAACTGTATTATCACCTCAAAATCAAAGAAAAAAAAGTAAAATAAAATAAGTAAATAATTAAAAGTCTACATACCTGTGCTGTTTGAAGAAGTGACGTGATCTCAAATTGTGTGGCGAGGTGCAGGCGCTGTGTAAGGCGATTACCACGATATTATGATCTCTGTTGATATCAGTCCTCTTAGTAGTCACGGTTTTTTTTTTCACCTTTTTTCCTTGTAAATGCATTGTGAGAGAGAGAGAGAGAGAGAGAGAGAGAGAGAGAGAGAGAGAGAGAGAGAGAGAGAGAGAGAGAGAGAGAGAGAGAGAGATTCTTCCTCCCTTATCTAACCTCGCAAGACATTTTTTCGTATTCATTTCTTATCTTCCTGGCCTCATCAGGTTCCTTTCTTCTTCCTCTGACGCTTCAACATTTCTCTCTGGAACACAACGCCCTCGATCCAGCAGCATTCAAAGACAAGGTAGTGACCACAGGCTGGTGGCAGGGCCCGGCGTTCCCTTCCTCCCCCCATTAGGCTCAGGTTGCCAGCCAGCATCCCGCGCAGGTGTTATCTGCCGCCCTGATTTTTCATCCTTAGGTCTTGGTTTGCATTGTTGTTCTTACCTCAGTTTTTTTTTTTTTTTTTTTGAGTTACTTTTTTTTTTTTTTTTTTTTTTTTTGTGTGTGTGTGTGTGTGTGTGTGTGTGTGTGTGTGTGTGTGTGTGTGTGTGTGTGTGTGTGTGTGTGTGTGTGTGTGTGTATCTTGCATCATTCTGGTTTATCTCGACATCTTGCCCAGTTTCATTGTTGGAAATCACATTGTTAACATTTTTCAATTGGTTGTCAGCGAAGTTATTCATTCGTGCAAGATAACACACACACACACACACACACACACACACACACACACACACACACACACACACACACACACACACACACACACACACACACACATATTTTTCCTAAACTGAAACAACTGAAGCCTTGGTAAGACAAATGTAATAATAATACTGTTTTCCTCTTTTCTTTTTCTAAGTTTCTCCTCTCATCATGCAACCGACACTCGTGCCCATCGCCTTGCTGCTCTTCTCACTTTGCGCCTGGATGGACTGGTTAATATTCTGCTTAATTAGACACAGATATTTCCTCAACGCAAACTTATACTGTTTCTGTTTGCTGTGCCTGTCGTTTCACCCAGCGTCACAAGCTTATTACGTACACACTGAAGTATGACGTTCAGGACTACAATAAGTTATGTTGCCGTGCTGCTCATACTGCTGCTAATCATTGTAAGACTAAAACTGTCTCTTCATACAGCCTCACAAGCTAATTACTTGTACACACTGGAATAGGACGCTCAGACATGAAATAAGTTCCCTCTGTGGCCATACTGCTACTAACAGCCATCATCGTGAGTGGGGCGTGACTCTGGCGGGCTGAATCTGGACTTGTATATATTTTCACTTTTTTTACCGTTTCCATATTTTCAGACGGTGCAGAGATAGCAGCCTAACCTAACCATTTACAGCCGAGTGTAACCGATAGTCACTGGTCCTTTCCACCACGGCATGCCTCACTGAATTGTTAGGGTTTATCTCCAGCTAACTCCCCCCTCACGGCAGGAGTCGTGTGTGCTGGAATATGAGTCATAGGAATACTACCGTTTGCAGTTTATGTTGTCATTGTCAAGACGCCGTGTTGTTTGGGAAGCGATTCCATTCCATATTTGTTTTTTTGTTTTTCAGACAACTCTTCCAGACAGTATTTTTTGTTGCTTCTCAGCCGCTTTCCTCCCGTAATGGCAACTTGTTTTGTTTTCTCTTACTCTTCTCTCCCAGATGGCGGTTTGTTTCGTTTCTCAGACTTTTCTTCCATAACGTACCTAATTTAATTTTTTTTTAGACTTCTCTTCCAAGAGGTAATTTGTTCTCTGACCCTTCCTCCATAAGACGACTTGTTTTTTTCAGACTATTTTCTTCCAGACGAGGATTTTTTTTTTTCCAGGCTTTTCTTCCATAAGCTTCTTTTTTTCTTTTATTTTTATTTATTTTTTTTTTTACCTTTCTTCCGCCAAGCAGTTTGTTTTGTTTCTCGGACTTCTCTTCCGTATAGGCAATACGTGTTGTTTCCCAGTCTGCTCTCTTCCAGACGGCAATACTTTCACGAAGATGTAGAATACGCATATGTGATGGAATCCTTTCTCAAATTAGTTCTTGCGTTACGTCCTTTGTTATTTGAATGGGATGCACACCTACCCTCACGTTACCAACTCCTTAGTGTTTCTTTGGCTGCACCCTTCCAGATGACGATACGTTCACGGAAGCAGCAATGCACACTTATTGAGTTCCCTTTTAAAATATAATCCTCGCATTATTACTTCGCATTACGTTCTCTGTCATTTGAATGGGATACACGCCCAGTCTCACGTTACCAATTCATAAACAGAAACAGGGGATCTTACTCTTCTCGTCTATTCCTCTTACCCGCCGTCACTCATATCCTGGCCGCAGTGCAGTACCACACCCCTCACCGCGACGCCTCTGTTCTGAGGGCCATATTCTTAAAACTCTTTGGCGTCCTGTCTCGCCTACTTTTAACAGGCTGTAGCAGAAATTACTGAGGCTGTCAAGGATTTTTCATGACTGCAGTGAGTGTTTAAGAAGCATTCTACATTATCATTAGGAAGAAGCCCCATGAGAATCTGACTAATCCTCTCCGTGGCCTTTGAAAGCAGTGGTCATGAGGGAGAAAACTGTTTAAGAGGACAGGCATAAGAGTTGCACCAGTACTTAGACCAGTATTAAAAAACGCTATGTTCTCTTACGACAATTAGGCCATAGAGATGAATAGCCGGGTTCTTAAGAGTGTTTCTCCTGTTAATAATATTGAAATCTTGTTAATACGTAACTAGAACTAAAAACCGGAATAACTTTAATCAAAGCCTTTTGAAAGTAGTTGAGGTGCGGCACATAAGTGTTTCAGAATATGGTCCTTATTAGAGCCTTTCCTACCGAAGCTTGTACGTGATCGATTTGCTGCTCGCGTTGGTAGTCATGGTAGTGCGGGGTCATAGTGTAGCAGTCGCTCAGGGGAACAAGGATCCGTTCTCTTCCTGCCTCGAATATCTTGCTGGGACAATCGATTAGAACCTGATCACGAGAAATGCCTCATATCACCGCCTCTGATTGGTCACTATTGCTTCCATCTGTTTCCCTCCATTGTGCATGTTTTGCTTCATAATATTACTCATGAAATAGCGTGTCTTTCTGCATTGGTATCGGTGATTTTACGTGATTGTTTATATTTCCCATGATTCTCTGTATATACTCGTACTTTGCCTCATATTACTGAAGGAATAATGTTTTCAGCATTTATATTGATGAGTTTACGTATGCACATTGTTATTTATTTATTTTTTTCCGTGACTTTCTGTGTCAAGATTCCAGAGATCAGCAAATACATATGGCTTAGACTTCCGTGAGAGAGAGAGAGAGAGAGAGAGAGAGAGAGAGAGAGAGAGAGAGAGAGAGAGAGAGAGAGAGAGATGACAGCTAACACATTTGGGAACACCCACTCAACTTAGAAGGGTGATGGTCTTGAAGGGGGACGAATTAGTACACGGATATAGAAAAACCATACCTATCGAAGCGTTGTCAAGCTTTAGGTGACGCTGGAACTGGTGACACGCACTGGACACTAGCCTTTTATAGTGGCTTTGTGTGCCTGAAAACCTGAAGGAGTGAGGCAGAAGGGTTTACATACGGGTCGTGGCCGGTCAGGGTTGCTGGTCGTGGCGGGATAGGCTTAGGGCTTGTGAGGAATGGAGGGATCGGATTCTAGATGGAGCCGAGGGGGAGGGGGAGGGGCGAGGTGTAGGTGAAGCCGAGGGTTGTGCCAGGTGCAGGACTGGGACGGGGAGGAACTGTCACTGGCGGATCATCTTCCTTCACATGACGACACTTGATACGCCACCACCACCTCCTCCTCCTCCTCCTCCTCCTCTCACAGTCATCCCCCGTGTGTGTGTGTGTGTGTGTGTGTGTTCTTTTCCTGAAGCCCTACAGAAAAGGAGTAGGTGCCCACCCACCCACCCAGCCACACACTAACACACACACACACACACACACACACACACACACACACCTGTTAGTATGCTGTAATAATGGCTTCTTGTCGCCTGTCTCTCGTCCCTCTCTCTTTTCGTCCAAGCCACAAGCCACAACAGGCATGAAGGGTGTGGCGTGTGGCGCTCTTGGCCGCTTTGTTGTGGATCACATGAGAGGCGAAGGCGACGTCACGAGGCGCGGCGGATCAGGGGCGGGCTGGGGGGTCGCTCAGTTGGAGGTGGAAGCGCGGGGTGGAGGGTTAGGTTGGGAGAGGGGGAGGTGAAGTGTCGGGGAGGAGTGATGACACTTATTAGGGACAGCGATCAGGGTGTAAAGAAGTGTTGATAATATGACGGGAAAACACACACACACACACACACACACACACACCACAGGGAAGCTTTAATTATATTAGTCGTGCATCGCCTTACCTCGCTGCGTAGAGGACGGGAAATTCTTTAACTGTGTGACGACAGTGCACTGGCGGGAGGATGCGAGGACATGCTGCAGGGTCATGAATTCCTGCAAATGATGCAATTATAACCACACTAAAGTTGCTTATGAGTCTGAGATGAGCGCTAAAGCCACGCACAGGTATAGCATGTGCTCTCATCCTTATCTTACATACATTTAGGTAAAATTATTCATGAAGAACCTGTTTATTAGTCTTTCGTCCAGGAAGGAAAGAAAATATGTGGATGTGAATATTAAAAATACGAGTGTCTTTTATACGTGATCATAATGCTGTCAGCCGACCCTGTGAGAATAACACACTGACGCAACCTTATTTATTTGTTTTTCCTCGTCACTGCGAAAATCCTTCAGCCTACGAGGGCTGCACGAATATGAGATAACTGAAGCTGGGATTTCCATTAAAACGACATATGTCAGAATTGTAAGATAAATGAAAACATACCAATGAATACATACCCCAGAGTATTAGTTACATGTATACAATTAACGTTAGGGTATATTGTCTTCCAGAGAGAGAGAGAGAGAGAGAGAGAGAGAGAAGTATTCTTTTTCTCAGGCCTCGTGATTCTCTGGCATAAATTTCCTGGTGTTGCTGTCAGCGCGTGCAGCATCACGGGGAAACTGGTCACTGCCGTCGCCAGACCGTGCCCTCCACAGCCACAGTAAAGGATGTTTTAAGAATAATGCCGGATCTTCTTTTTTATTTATTTTTTTTACCTCTTTTATTTATTTATAATAATAATAATAATAATAATAATAATAATAATAATAATAACAACAACAGAACAGACCCGGGTGTATTCATGTGTCATTCAGACCACGCACTGAAGTTCGTTGATTGATAACATATAAGTACGTTTCAGGTTCCTTGTGTGTTTCATTCAAATCTTCAAGCTACTCGTGCGCACTTCTTTTCTTCTTTTCTTGTCTTTTTGTAAACACAAAAGAGAGAGAGAGAGAGAGAGAGAGAGAGAGAGAGAGAGAGAGAGAGAGAGAGAGAGAGAGAGAGAGCATCGGCTACAGGGATTGTCATTGTGAACATCTCGTGCTCACTGGTTCAGTAATTTACCAAGGCGTATGGAAGGCTTATTGCAAACTTGAAAAAGCTTAATAAATCAATTAGATCAAATAAGTAAGTAAATAAATAAATAGATAAATAAATAAATAAACACAGTCATGTGCGAGGCCAGAGGACACGGTGTACAAAATATTTGTAGCAGGCGCAGCAGCAGCAGATGATTAAGGACGTGGGAGTCCTGCTGGTTCATGAACAAACTCATGTTGATGAAGAAAAAACGTTCTTTAGCTCAACGGCTCTCTTTTTACTAGGAAGTAATACAAAGTGGTGAAATTATCAAGTGAAGATCCAAATATTCCTGGATTAGGCTAAATCCTCAATGCTTCAGGATCCTAACCACACATCTGAGTATAATATAGGATGACTATTCACGTGATAACTTTTCAGCCGCACATTACTGCCACATCCACTTCATGTACATTTTAGAAGGAAGTACAGCTCGCGTTAATCATAAACCTGTTTTAGTGTCTCCCTTCTTACACCTAAGAGTTGAAGGTTTTCTTTAACGTCAGCAAACAGTTTATGTAACACGCTGGTAAGTAACACAACTTTGGCACTTCAGCAAGTGCTCTCTTGACTATAAGGAGTTCATTCAAATTGTTGTCGTGTTGTTCATTTTTATGTTTTGATGAAAAAAAAAAAAAAAACATAACTGAAATATTTGATATTCAAATGTGTGTGTGTGTGTGTGTGTGTGTGAGCGCGGTGCGCGCGTAAAGCCTACCCCTACCTTTCCCTTCATCCTATTCCGTAACGTCTTCCTTCCTTACTCCCCTCCCCTTCCCTCCACTCCCTCAACTCCACCCTCGCTGGCTCAGCCTCGCCATGGCCTCCGCCACAATCGCGCGCAGTCGTACGTGTGGAGGCGACCTCTCTCCTCCTTACAGCTCGCTGCTTGTCACTCTGCCCGAGCCTGACCTGACTGTGACCGCCCAGAGTTAATGCCGACCTGATTCAAGACAATCTCTAGCGGCAGATGAGTGTTGGGGAACGTGAGGTCGCCCATTGTGTGCGGTGGAAGGTGCGTGTCGGGAGCTGGTGGTTCGGGAATCACCGTGCATAACTCCGCCGAGAAGGTGGCTCTCCCGCATGTATTGAGACCACTGATACACTCTTGGGTCAAGGATTAGGTTGGCCGAGCGTCAGGGAGGGGGAGGCCTGCTGTTGTGAAGGCGAACATCGGCATCGTGCAACGTTGGTGAGTGCAGCAGACAGGTGGCGGTAACCTGTCGTGCTGCCGTGACGCTGGTCTTGGGAAGTGATGAGCACCCGTTCCACCCGCTCTGCCACAGTAGTCGAGGGAGTGCCGGCCACGGGAAGGTACAGTGACGGAGCAGCAGCACCTCGGGGTTCTAGACACGTTGTTGTGCCCCCTCTACTTTACGACCAACAAACACCACCTAATGAGGCTGTTGATGAAGCCCCCACCAGTGACACCCTAGACGAGGATACTTACCTGAAACTGTGTGAAAACTTGAAGGGTCTTAAGCTGGGGGACACCGGACTATCTGATAGCTTTGATGAGTCCTTAGAGCGTGAATCCAATACCACTGGCACTCAAGATAGTGACACCGAATCCTTCTACTCAGTGCAATCTCATCGTACCGAGTGGGGCGCCGATAGCTGCGTATCATTTGTTCCCTCAGACTCCAACAGTGAATCCACCCTTTACGACTCAGCTCAGTCCCTCCAGTCCACTTTACCCGCCCGAAGAAGTCCCTTTCACTTTGTCGTCGGTAAGGAGGAGCGTGGATATAAGGAACACCGCAGTAGCTTAAACATATTACCTGGACAGCTGTATGTAAGTGACGCTCTCGTGGAGTACACCAGTTGTCCCGACCTCTCCCCCCTCGAGCAGTATTATCGTGCAACCACCGGCTCTCTTTCGCCACCTCCCGCCCCGGCACTCACAGGCATAGTCACTAGAGGCACCATGAGCTCTCTAGATGGAGCTGCATCCCCGAAATCGCCCAGATCTCCCAAAATCGGAGAGGAAGGGGAGAAGAAGAAAAAAGGGCTTATGTCGTCCTTCCGCAAAAGCCGCAAAACAGGCCGCAAGCTCCGTCAGCAGAAGAAATCAGCCGAGGTGGACGCAGCATCTACAAGCACTGGGGTGAACAGTGATGGGGAGGTATTTGACTCCGAGCCCAGCGCTCCCAACAGCCCAGCATGTGCCAAGAACACGGCTGTGGGCAGCCATGGAGATGGAGAGGATACAGACGATCCCTCTGTGGTGCCAGACAGCCACGAACGGCTCAATGGGTCAGCCTCGTCCCCAACTCCGGCTAAAAGCACCAAAGTGGAAGAGGGGGTCAAGAAAGGTGAGGAAAAGGAAGAAAAGAAAAGAGAAAGGTCCAAATTTGGGAGTTTCTTGCGTAAGGAGAAGAAAACAAAGGCAGATTCTGCATCCAAGTCATCGTTGGTGAGTAACAATTCCGCTGCTTCCTCCCAGGGCACCGATCCTTCTCAAGCCAGTGCCGATGGAGTCTCCACATCTGATTCTGCCGAGCTCAAACAGGAGGAGAAAGAAGACACCGCGAAAAATAATAGCGAGCAGACGGCTACAGGGGATGACTCCAACCGCGAGCCTGCGGGTGCCACTCCCACCCCCACTGACACGGCAGCCCGGGCTGAGGCAAGGGGCTCCTCCTTCCGGCCTTACTCCTCCTCCGTTCAGTTTGTGAGGAACTTCACAGTGAACACCAACATGCCCAAAGACGAGAAAGCTGTCGAGACAAAGCCTGAGCCTGGCCCTGACACCACCGTGGAGGCTGACAAGACAGTGGAGTCTGCCGACGTGAAGAAGAGCGTGAAGCCTGCCAGTACTGAGGTAACGTTCACTTTCACTACTTCTGTTACTACTGCTTCCGAACAGACAGAGTCATCTCAGCTCCAGCAGGCCTCCTCTCTCAAGCCGATAAAGGTGATGACAACACCACCTGCACCCACGAGAACTGTGGTGCGCCCTTCAGGTGGGAGGACCGCCTCCACCTCTTCTGCTCGATCCAGATCCCCAACTCCTCTCCCCAATAGGCGACTTTCCCTCGAAAACGTATCGCTTTCATCAGCTCCCAAACCCTTGCCCATCGAGCGACCGATCTCATTAAGTTCCCGCCATGCTGTCCCGCCGCCACTCACCATCACCCCGCCCGAGGAAGAGGCAGCTCCTCCTACGCGGAGTGCGGGTGCAATGGCGGCCCCAGCGGCAAGGCCTGCGGCGAATCCCGCCGCAGCCCCTGTTCAGACCGCAGTCGCGGCTCTGGCCACTCCACCATCCAGCCCCGAGGGGCATGCAAAGGATGCACGTGAAACCCCAGAGGGAGACCGTCTGGAAGGGGAGCGGAACCCCTTGCTGGATGCGCCGGGTCTCTCAAGCGACTCTTGGGTATGGTGACTGTTCTTAGCTTACATTCTGCCGTATTGCTGTAGATATTGTGCTCATCTCGCCACCCGTAGTGACCTCTGCCTTAAACTGGCGTAAGAAACGTAATTCTTGCGGTGCTGATGCTTTTAACTTTCCTTGTATGTAGTCTTTTCCGCATGCCTTGCAGCGCTGGTGCAGTGTTCCGTGTCGGGCAGCTGTTTGAAGTGCTGGAGAACTTGTCTCTCCTTTGCTGGCCTGTAATATTTGCATCTATTTGTGTACCAGCAGTATAAGAAACGCCAACAATCACTGAAGTAAAGTGTAATCACGCTACATCAATTTACAAATGGCAGGCAAACAGTAGTGAATCTTTTCCATTTTAAGATTGAAGGAAGGAGCAGGAGGCGAAGAGGTATCAAGTGAAAGACTGTGGTAACATGATTCTCCATCTTGATCCTCACATCACCACATCCTCTCAAATGCCGCGCTGAAATGTCCGCTCGAACTTTCGAATTCCCTTTCCCCCCACGCTCTCTCCTTCTCTCTCTCTCTCTCTCTCTCTCTCTCTCTCTCTCTCTCTCTCTCTCTCTCTCTCTCTCTCTCTCTCTCTTTGTAGCAGGTAATTTGAATAGATATTTCGTTACAGGTTTTAATAGGAATTTCACCTCCATGATGCTGAATGGCCATATGACAGTGACATAATTGTATCAGAGCTGATTAAGTAAGCAAGAAGTACGGAGATGTTGCTATTGAATTTTGTAAGACGAAAAAGTGCTGGTCTTGTGTTTGGAAGATTATGACGACACTGGTGATGGTGATGATGACGATGAGGAAGAGGAAGAGGAAGAAGAGGAGAAGGGGGAGGAGGAGGAGGAGGAGGGGGAGGAGGAGGAGGAGGAGGATTTAAAGTATTGCAGATTTGTGCATTTAAGAGCGAAAAATGTTCTGTTAGTGTTAGATTTGAACTCCAAAGGATGATAACATTGGCGATGATGATGTTGATTATCATTGTTATTTGAGGCATTGTACATCTGAATATTCAAAGGCGTAAATCGATCTCTTAGTGTTATGTTTGGATTCTCGAGAATGATAACAGCAGTGATGGTAATGGCGATAACAACGATGATGATTCAGAACATTGCAGATTTGTACATTTTAAGGAAAAAAAAAAAAAAAGCATTGTATTAGAATTCCGTTTGAACTTCAGAGGATCTTGATGGCAACTGTGATGACAATAACATTAGTAACGATGATTTAGAGCACTCAGGTCTGTATATTTTAAGAACGAAAAATTTTATATTCGAGTTTTGTTTGGACTTCAGAGGATCATGACGACGATGGAGATGACGATAATAGTGACGATGACTTAAAGCACTGCAGGCTTGTACATTATACTCGTAAGGTGGAACAATACAAAGCTTGAGTGGGGTACAGACGTGAGTGAGTCAAGATGGCGGAGCTTGGCTAGATTTTGTAAGGCTTTACAGTGTCTGAGGAGTATTGGAAGGTCCTCAGTGTCACTCTTACTGGCAGGCACCACTTGCCAGCCCCGCCCAAGGATACATCCCTGTACGGGCATCGCGTTTCTAGCTGTTTCACAAATTTTTTTGTGGTTACCATGCACATTAATAACTGATTACTCCACCTGAATGTTTCCGTCACTACAAGGATTTTTTTTTTAGTGTCATTTTTGCCCGTGCTGAAAAGAGGAGGTACTAAGTAAAGATGTGTGTGTGTGTGTGTGTGTGTGTGTGTGTGTGTGTGTTTTGAGTGGTAGGCGGAGCGTCTTGCCCCTTGTAGAGCTTCTTAGGTGTTTCGTAGGGCGTGTAGAGGCAACACGGAGGCTTCCTTGTCTTATCCCCCCATCTACACCTGCACCCCTCCTCTCCACTTGTACTGCTTGCCTTGCAAACTTCATCGCTCAAAAGTGTGCCTTTACTTGAATCCTCAGGAGTATGTATTTTGTCCTGGGACTACAACCAGCTAACTCGTTTTCATTCTTAATTAATTTCAATGTTTTATCACGACTTTTTTGTAACAGGCTGCATTGGAAGTTACTGGGGTTTCTAGTGATGGTTTAATAGGGATTCTATATAACTGTTGTGAAAAACACACCCATCAGAATCCAAATAATCGCCTTGTTGGTCTTTGAAGCAAATCCTTGTACAAGTTCTAAATATTTTTAAATTCGGACAAAGATTGTGTAAGACTGTTGGATAAGGCTTAAGGTGTGTTAGATTAATTGTCAGTTACTCAGTTTTCTTATCTCAGAAAACAGTACTTGTCAACGTGAATATAGCAACACAGGGGTTTATGATCCCCTGGAGAGAGAGAGAGAGAGAGAGAGAGAGAGAGAGAGAGAGAGAGAGAGAGAGAGAGAGAGAGAGAGAGAGAGAGAGAGAGACTACACCTGCAAGTAGATGATTGAATGTTGAAATAAACCTCAAACATGTGCATCACAGACAAATAACATCCATAGTGTGGCATAACATGCGTGACCCGTTTAAACTGGACATTAAGAAGAAATGGAGGCAGGACAACACGAGTTTCGCCTTCAATCCGAGTATTGCACACAAACACACACACACTCACACACACACACACTTGCCGTCACGCGGGATGAGGTTCACGTGTAGCGTAGATCTTCAAGGTTGTCATAGATGAGCGAATGGTAATATTGGCCTCCTCGAGCAAGATGGCGCGTGTGGAGCGTGAAAGATTCCCTGCCTGCACATGGGTGTATGCTGGCGATCATGAGTCATGCACGTTGTAGTCGTCGTTGTCGTGGTCGTTGTTGTTGTAGTTGTTGTTGTTGTTGTTGTTGTTGTTGTTGTTGTTGTTGTTGTTGTTGTTGTTGTCGTCGTCGTCGTTGTTGTTGTTGTTGTTGTTGTTGTTGTTGTCGTTGTTGTTGTTGTTGTCGTTGTTGTTGTTAATATCATCATCATCATCATTAGAGTCTAATGATGTCATTGACAGTCATGACAGTCATGACATGTTAGTCATGACAGGGATTTGCAGCCCATGCGATTCGTGGCGGGATATGTGCTACTCAGCTTTCATTAATGCAATGTGCAGCTCTGTATCTACAGAAAACCCACAGTTATTGAGCTATTTTAAGTCTCTAGTGCTTGGCATAATTTGGAAAAGGAATATTTAAAATCAACATTTATAATTGATTTATTGTGATATAAAGCTAGCAGCTATATGAAGATGGCAGAAAAGTTATCATGACAGTATTCCAGCACCTATTGCACAAAACAGCCACACCAGTGGCACAAAATAAATGAAAAAAAATATGAATTAATAAAATAAAATCATTGTGCATACTTAGAAAAAAAATGTTCTAGAGATAATAAACTTGTTGCTGGTTTCTATATATAGAAATTTTACACATTGGAATAGGAAACAGCATTCCATATTAGAAAAGCTGATGTCTTAAAACAAATTGCCACATTTAAATTAGGTTTTTCCATAGTCTTTGAGTGCCTTTAAGGGTACATTTTGGAATGCAGACTTGATTCACAGCTCTTAAGATACCTGCAGTCTGCACATTGTCAAAATTTGTTAAAAGTACTTCATTTGTTATCTAGACACTTGATAGGAGATAAGTATGGTGAAGGGATTGCAGGTGATCCATTTGATTTGCAAAGATGACAGAGACCCTGGCCAAACAAAAGTGTATTGCAGCAAATAGTGGTTCTCTTTTAGTCCTCTGCTGGCGGTCACACTGCCTTTCAGAGGAGAGAATGGTGAGATCACATGCTGAAATGCTTTTAGATTAGATTTTTGGAAAAGTAAGGCTGACAGATTTAAAACTAGGTCTTTGCACTTTTATGGGATATTGTGTGAAACATATTAGTTTACTATATTATGGAAAGGTAACATGTTGAAAAACTGTCAATTAAAAAAAAAAGAAAGGAAATTATACAGTCATGGGATTGTTTTGTTTTGTCAATTTTACTATGAAATACTACTCCAGTTATTTTGATGCTGGATGATGTTACTAAGTCTCAGCATTTCAAAGAAGTATTGGTAGTTATTTAGTCATTTGACTGGTACCTTTGGCTCCTTGGACAAGAAGAACTGACTGTAAGATGTGATATCCCATGGTAGGTACTCATATCGCTAAAAACAGCATATTGGCACTAGTTCTGTTATAGTGCAGCTGTAGACAAGCTGTACTCAGATCCTAATGGAGGAAACTTTAGTTAAGCAGTATTCAGTTGATCTCCATGCATTATAGTTGGTAAGGATCCATCTGTGTTTTCTCCCCAAGAGGCCCAGATGCTAAGATGTCAGGGAATACATGTGAATGTGGTTGTGAATGTGGATGAAGATACCTTTCTTTTAGCTCTTTTTTTTTTTTAAGGGATGTTGGTCCAGTATATAGATAGATGCATAACAAAGAATATGCTTGTACTTAAGTGCAACTTTTTTACACTGATGTAAGAGGTATAATTTAGAATATGACCTGCTTATTTGATTTTCTTGTACAGTACCTATATATATATATATATATATATATATATATATATATATATATATATATATATATATATAGAGAGAGAGAGAGAGAGAGAGAGAGAGAGAGAGAGAGAGAGAGAGAGAGAGAGAGAGAGAGAGAGAGAGAGAGAGAGAGAGAGACACACACACACACACACACACACACACACACACACATATATATATATATATATATATATATATATATATATATATATATATATATATATATATATATATATATATATATATATATATATATATATATATATATATATATATATATATATATATATATATCCATTTCTATGCTGATGATACCACCCTGTACTTTTCCACGTCTTTTTGTAGATGTCCAACCCTTCAGGGAGTAAACGTTTCATGCAGGGAAGTCACAGAATATCTGACTTTGATCTTTCTAAAATTTCTGATTGGGACAGAGCAAACTTAGTATTGTTCAGTGCCTCAAACACTTAATTCCTCCATCTATCAACTCAACACAACATTCCAAATAACTGTTCCCTCTTCTTTAGTGACACTCAGCTATCCCCCTCTTCCACACTGAACATCCTTGGTCTGTCCTTTACTTATAATCTAAATTGGAAACTTCACATCTTATCTCTAGCTAAAACAGCTTCTATGAAGTTAGGCTTTCTGAGACATCTCTGCCAGTTTTTCTCACCCCTCCAGCTGCTAACTCTGTATAGGGGCCTTATCCGTCCATGTACGAAGTATGCTTCCACTCATACCGCTCTTCTAGATAGGGTGGAATCAAAGGATTTTTGTCTCATCAACTCCTCTCCTCTAACTGACTGTTTTCAGCCTCTTTCTCATCATTGCAATGTTGCATCTCTTGCTATCTTCTATCACTATTTTCATGCTAACTGCTCTTCTGATCTTGCTAAGTGGATGCCTACCCTCCTCCTACAGCCTTGCTGCACAAGACTTTCTTCTTTCTTTCCTTCCTATTCTTTCCATCTCTCTAATGCAATAGTTAACCATCACTTTCTCTGGTAAACTCTGGAGCTCTCTACCTGCTTCTGTATTTCCACCATCCTATGACTTAAACACCTTCAAGAGGGAGGTTTCAAGACACTTGCCACCACCACTTTAGACCCTATTCAGGGAGTGGCAACTTAGTGGGCCTTTTTTTTTTTTTTTTTTTTTTTTTGCTGTTGCCCCTCCTACACACAAAAAAAAACAGAGAGAGAGAGAGAGAGAGAGAGAGAGAGAGAGAGAGAGAGAGAGAGAGAGAGAGAGAGAGAGAGAGAGACACACACACACACACACACACACACACACACACACACACACAAGGTATGAAAAATAATTGCCTGGATAATACAGTGCAACAAAATCACATGTCCAAGTAGCTGAGGTTGCAGAAAGTAAGTAGCTTACATGACAGTGCCATATGAAATTTGCACTTAGAATTAATGATATTAATCATCAACAGACAAACTCCAGCATAGATAAGCGGGAGCATCTTTACAAGATCCTGGTGATTGGAGAACTTGGCACTGGGAAAACCTCCATCATCAAGCGTTATGTTCATCAGTTCTTCAGTCAACATTACCGTGCCACCATTGGGGTTGACTTTGCCCTCAAGGTGCTCAACTGGGACAACAACACTGTGATCCGCCTCCAGCTGTGGGATATTGCTGGTAAGGCTGAGACTGACTTTATAATCATCTGAAAACATGACAATATTTACATCAGCACATCATCTTCTGTTATGGAGACTCATGGGATGCTAGTAACTGTAAGCTAAATTTTTAATTTTTGGCTTTATGTGTATAACATATAATATATCCAAGTCTTTATGTAATTCTCTAAAGTAGTGATTATTTACAAAGTGTGTGTTTTTGTGTGTGTGTGTGTGTGTGTGTGTGTGTGTGTGTGTGTGTGTGTGTGTGTGTGTGTGTGTACTGAGTTGCAGTTTAATTAAGCAATGTATTAGATTCTTGCTACAGACTTTTATGTTCTTGATTTTGCAGGTCAAGAGCGGTTTGGGAACATGACACGAGTGTACTACAAGGAGGCAGTTGGGGCTTTTGTAGTGTTTGATGTAACACGTTCACAAACTTTTGATGCAGTAACCAAATGGAAGACTGACCTGGACACTAAAGTTACCTTGGCTGATGGATCACCAATTCCTACTGTCCTTTTGGCTAACAAGGTGGGTCAGCAGGCCAGATTAAACTTCATCATTGTGGATCTAACAATACTTGCAGATTGAATTGGAATTTCAGTGGACTTTGATATGTTTTCAGGCAAGTATGGATGCTCCAAAAGCAGATGGTTTAAAAAGGTTGCTCTAAAAACATAGGATCTAAGGAATTATTGTTCCAAAAACAGATATTAACTAAGAATAGGAACCATTGAGACACATCATTATAAACTGTGCTTGAGTTATTTATTAGCAGGGAAATGCACGCTGAGTGTATGGATGGGATTTATTTAACATTTATGTTTAATGTATTTATAAATTCTCTCATAAAAGATATTGTATCTCTTCAGGAACCATTTTAATATGAAACTGTCAGCTGTCCTTCAATCAAAAAAATTGATTTCATTCAGATATAACAACTAGAATTCAAACAAGTTTGTAATTTGATTTAAGTTAAATATAAGTGAAGATTTAATATAATTTGATCTCATTTAAATATAAATGAAGATTTAATATGATCAGATTTAATATATACATAATTGAACTGAAGTAAATTAAAACAGCAATTTCAGTATTTAGGGAAAGTTTCTTACATGGCTATATCATTCAACATTTTTGTTATTCTTTTCTGTTACCATGAAATATGTTATTCATTATTATTTAGTGATTTTTTTTTTTTTTATGATAATCAAGCTTGTTTATACATGAATTTATTTCTTGTATTCATGAAAATATTTTCTAAAACACCATTGCAAAAAGGTCAGCAAAAAACTTGCAGATGTATTGTGATAACTTAGGTTTACTAGGTTTTCAAAATACAGACATGACTAACTTGTGTGTTATTGACAGTGTGACCAGCCAAAGGAAGGTGTTGTAAACAACCCAGCACGGATGGATGATTATTGTAGAGAAAGAGGTTTCAGTGGCTGGTTTGAGACCTCAGCCAAGGAAAATATCAACATAGATGAGGCTTCACGTTTCCTTGTCAACAGAGTGAGTATTTCATATTTATTTGTATTATTTACTCCATGGAGTGTTTAAGGTTCTAGAATGATGCAGTGGTTTTAAGGAATTTTACAAATTTTCATCAATATTAATTGATAGCTTAGGACAAAGTGAGTCCAATAAACTCACATGTGTGTTTTTATGAGAAAATTCTTAAATGTTATTTTACAATTTACAAAAAAATATAACAAATGCACATTAATTACTGATGTAACATTCCATTTATACTTATATGTAATTCTTCTTATGCAAGCAAGATGTTTATCAATAGATTGGTATTTCATCATAAAAATCATCAATTATTGTTATTGACATTACTGTATATACTGGATTATAAGGCGACTGGTTATATAAGATGACCCCCAATTTCCAAGGCAAAAAATTTGGTTTTGAGCTATTATCGCTATATTAGGCGTCCCCCCCTCACACTTTAAATGTTGTAGGATGCTTTTGCTTACATGGTTGGCCAAAGGATAATGGATTGCGTCATACACTGGTTTACTGCTGCCCCAACACTAGTAGCTCAAGATGTAAGAAGTTAAAGGAATTAAAAACTACATATTGTATGCATATTACTTTTACTAAACAATACTCTGAATTTTTTAAACGTAAAGAAACATTATAGTAAACACCAGCACCACCATGCTGAGACGACTGATACTTTGTTCCAACAATTACCTCAAACATTCAAAACATACATATTTATTTAAAAACCTTCAAAATCATCTTCAACTGATACAGCAAACATGTCAAATATATCTTGAGATACGTGTTCAAAGGCATCATCATACGGGTCAAATTCTGTATCCCCTGGGTTGTCGTCTGCAGTTTCATCACGTTTCCTTCACTGTGTTCTGGATTATCTTTAGCCCACTGTAGTGCAAAAATACATATTTTATTTCTTGTCACCACAAAACCACTCTGGCAATGCTCATGCACCATGTCCGCAACATGTTTTTCCAAAACTGGCCAACGTGAGGAGAGTTCTCTTAACACACATTTAGTCCTCGGCATGTTTTTTTTAGTGCGTCTTCCTTCAATCTCCAATCTCTGACCATCTTCTCAGTTACATCATACTATCTTGCAGTAACACCACTGTTATTTTGTTCCTTGGCAAGGATTACCACTTTCAATTTGAAGCTTGCTTCATATTGTCTTCTTTTGGTTGGTGGTTCCATAACTAGGGTAGTGCTGCTGGCTAGCTGAAGTGGTGGTAGTCAGGCAGTAATATTCTAGAGACTACTACAATGGATGGCTTGGCTCACACCTTGTCACTTGGCTTTAATTTTTAATGCTATTAGCTGCGAAGGCTATGATTGGCTAGTTTAACATTAACAATATTTATCGGTGTCATGATTTCTGTGAATAGGCAACTGATTGTTGTAATTTGGCGGGCTGGGTGCCTGCCAACCTGCCTGTGACATTGTCAGTAAACATTCGACACCTACAGAGCTAGGGTGGGCCTGCATACCTGTGTGTGTGGCTGTGGAATGAATTCCAAGGTACAGTGGCGCTGCATATTCATCACGGAGTTATAGGTTTGTGTTTTATTCTCAATGTATAAGATGATCCTTAGATTTAGAAGCCTTAAATTTGGCAAAAAATCTTGTCTTATAGACCAGTATATACGGTATGTAAGTACATAATCTCAAAGATAATGGTCAGGGTTACACAGTAGTTTGTATAATCATGAATTGCATCATTATACTGTAGGAATTCACTCAACATAATGGTGCACTTATGCATAAGTAGTGAATGAAATATGACAAAAATCATCTTAACACTGTTCCTGTAATATCCTATGAGATATATAATGCCTGCTTTTCTTTAAAAATTTTTGAATATCATGCAGTTCTTTCAACCTTTGGGCTCCATTATTCAATTCCTTCTCCACATGTAAGGCAAAAAAAAAGTAGATTACTAAGAATTAATATTAATATCACTACTGAGAATAATATTATCACTAGCAGTCGTCCTGTCACCACTCAGTGCATAGAATGAATGTATTATCTACATTCTTATATACAGCACAGTGCCAAGTATAACTTTCTAGCCCTGGGACACTACTACACTGTGTATCATTATGATGGTCTTATTACCATTTACTGTAAAGCCTGTTAACTCTATACTCTCTTTCCATCATTTCAACCTTGTATTAAGGCTATAGCTACATACAACTCTTATAGACAGGATAATCCAGTCCCACAGTTTCTTCATATTATCTTAAGTACTCTAATAGTAATGAGCTCAGCACTGATCTTTGATGTACCTTTAGATTTACAATAAACATTTCCTTTCTGACATGATGTATTCTTATGGCTATTCTTGAACCATGTGAACAGCCTCATTTTATCTGCAAAAATTACTTTCCAAATCAGCTGATATAGTTTTTTGTTATTGTTGTACTTGTATGGAACAAAACTGAAGTACACTGTATTTTTTTGTACTCTTTGAAGTGTTGGTGTGTTTCTTTTTAATGGTTTTGAATTTCTGTGTTTCTTATGCTTTATTACAGTACTCTCTCCATTTATACAAATTGATAATAATTCTCTCTTGCCCACCATGCTATAGTGCATAATCTTTAATATTTGTGTCACCAAGTGCAATTCTGTTGTGGTATCTACAGTACATCATGAGAAGGTTCTCAGTATCTTCACAGTGATTTGTTATGTATTTGAATTTTTTCACGTTTCAGCTGAAACTTATTTTCAATAGATGCAGGGCATGGAGTGGACCCTCTGGGTCTATGTAAGTTATCCTATTCCAAGTTAGACTAATTTACCATTCAAATATGATGCTGTTCCTCATACCTTTGCCATTCATCACATCTCTCACCTGATGATGCATTACTTATTCACTTTGCTTTCAGTTCGGCTTATCAGGAAGTCATCTGCCTGATATCAGGTTTCTCATTTAGTTTTAAGGAATTACTGCAATTTTTGTTTCATACTCCAGATTTCATCCCTTTTACAATGGTTACTTGTTGCCTACCTCTGGCATAAACAATTTTATTTATGACTGTGATCACAGTCATCATATTATGCTTCTTTGGAAGTATGATTTCTTATCTCTCATTTCTTACCACATTCAATAAAGAGAACAGATATCATGGATTTAAATTATTCTTCTTATTTTTTGCTTTCACATTGTTTTGCATTTGTGAATTACTATATCAGCTTTATATTCTTGGATTCTTATATCCATGCATTAAAATTATCTATGACATCTATCCACAGATCTTGAACAATGAGAAGCAAGGCATGATGATGACAGAGAGCTTGGATGCTGACAAATTCTCAGTGGATGGGAAGGCCAACCAGGTTGACAAGGGTGGATGTCTCTGCTAGTGATAGGTGAGGGGCATATTTGACCATGGAAAATGACTAGGGGGGAGATTGTTATTTTGCCTTTTCATCTAATTTTAAAACATTTATTCGTTCATTGCAGATGAATGCTAATATTTGCTTAGGACTTTGCATCTATATAAAAGTTTGTGGTGAGATACATGGCAACAAAACCTCTTGAACCTTATGAATTTTTTAGAAGTCTTTTCTTTATTGTAAGCAATTGTTACATAATTTCCTGGTGGATCCATAAGGCATCTAATGAAGTGATGGTGTCTGTAAATCATCACATGTGTGGAGGACAGAGCTGGCCTTCCTCCCTCACTGTTCCTGAGAGCATGAGTCATTTTTGTCTTCTAGGATTAACAGTTTATGCATTTTGATAATTTTGACAGGACATATCTTTAGGCTCTTTAGTCATTGCCTTTTATCCCTAGTTTTGTTTATCATATAAAATATCTGTAGCTTACTTGTTTTCTGATAATTTTATATAATCCTAATTGAATGTAGACATTTACTGCTTGATTCTCATTTTAACAACTAGAATAACACTCATTTCTAATGTTGCCTTCAGTCTGAAGTATCAAAATGTTTATTTAATGTTTCTTATTTTACAAAAAAGTGAAATATTAAAAAAGCTGATCTTATTAAAAGTATGTAAAGTAGCATTAAGAAACCCAACCTGAGCCAGGTGTTTTTGTGTGATTGAAGCTGCAACAAAGCACACCTGTGGCTGGTGCTGCTGAGTGTACTGGTAGGGACTGCCAGGACCAGGACTGGATCTGCTACCGTCTTGACATGTGGTGTGCAGTGTGTTGGAGTTGCTTAACTATGCTGCCACAAACTTGACCGTGATCCCCCTGCCAGACTTGAATTGACAGTGTGTTCATTGATGCAGCTCTGTCTCTAATAGATGAATGCATTTAACTCAAGGTCTGAAATGGCTGACCATTACTAATTTTTATGCAGGAATATTTTTCATATCAGTAGAATTTTTGGACCAATTCATGTGATAAATCATGGTGTACAAATTTTATATTATGATAACTGAAAATTAATTCAGTATAAAGAGTGACAGTTACTGTCATCTGAAACTAGAAAATTGTCATAATTACAATCCTCAGCTATATTATGAAAATTTCTACTTGCCATTGTTTGTCAAGATTACTTAAATGGTATCTTATTCCAGTACTATTTCTAGTCTGTAAAGGTCATTATGCATTTGTATTTTTAAATAATGCATGTGCACATTTGCTGATATTATTATTTTCACATGTTACTTTCTCATCTAATGAGATTTATTTACATGTATTATTGTTTTATTTGTTTGTTTTATGAAATTTTCTTGGAATGAGTTATTGATTTTTTTTTTATCTTACACCATTTAATCTTCAGATTTCTTTTCTTTCATGGTGCCTATCTTAGCGAATCTGTTTTAATGCAGCTAAAATAACTGTACTATTTTTATCAAATTATCTTGTATGGATTGCATACATATGTACATACTTACCATCATACTAGTTCTTGCTCTTACAAATGGCAAAAAGTAAATTCACTGAATTGCATCAATGTGCATCATACTCAGTAAATGCTTTTGTGAGGAGAGCAGATTCATTGTGTCTCATAATGACTTATTTAATTATTTATGAAAAAGAAATCTATACAAAGATTTACCTCCTTTCCTTTTTTTTATTTTTTATTTTTGCATATTAAATAATGTCTTTTTATTGTAATTTTTCTATGAGGATAAGATCTTTTCTGAAATTAATGAATGGCATAGCATTTGTATATTTATATAATTGGCCCTTCATGACATCATAGGAATTTACCTATACATTTTGCTTAGTGGTCACCTCAGGATTGTCATGGGACATGGATGGATCTCAAGTGTCTAGTTTGCCATACACTGGAACAAGTGTTATGTGTTTGGTTGTAAAGACATGAAATGCATTTTTTAAAAGGCAACCTCATGCTTCAGTGCTTCAAATTGAACACAGCTGACTTATAACTAATATCAGTTCAAAGCCATTGATGTTATGTTTTACCTAGTTCAATTTCTCTGTTGGAGTAACTGTTTCAGAACTTCAAGATTTTTTTCTGTGTCAGCAATCTTAGAGAAACACGTGATCTTCCATCATGAGTTTCTCTTCCATCTCCAAGATGTAAACATTGTAAATTTATAGATATACCTTGAATATTTATTTCCAAGATGTAAACATTGTAAATTTATAGATACATCTTGAATGTTTGAAGTGCCTAGAGCCAGAGTGATATAGGTGTTAAAAATTAACAATGAAGAAAAACACTGTTTTAGTTTTGCAGGTTTCAAAATGTGATATCTTTTCCATGGATTGAGATAGAAAGTAATGATTGATATCAACATATTCTGTAATTTATGCTCTTTACAACTATTTAGTTGAATTACATTATGAAGTTACAATTAAATTACATTATTGAAAATAAATAGATGACTGCATTTTTTCTTCAATATGATTTTGTTAAGGATATCACACAGCTATATTAAAATTGTATCTAGTGCCCACACATTCTTTATTTCCTTTATTCTATCAAGTTGTTTTATTTTCTCTGTACTAATAGGGGAATCACAACCATTAAGAGTCTTCTCTTTAGTGAATTCATCAATTTTATGTAGAAAAATGTGAGCAACATGCAAGCACTTCCTAAGATAAACACAAACAAAGAGTATGATACAAGTTTAAAAGTGAAACTGGAAGAAACTAAAAAAAAGAACTAATAAGCGTTATGAAAATATATTGGTTTTAAAGGATAATAGAATATAAAGGAATAATAAAATCATTCAATACTTTCAAAGCTCATGTAGGCTTCCTTGATACTTGTTTGTCTTTTAGCAATATTTTCTTCCATTTTTCTTCCTCTGGAGGGTCCTGGCTCCTCAGGAGGTATGCTGTTGTCCCCCATAATAATGAAAGGCTTACATTTTGTGTGAAAACAAAATTAAGACAGCAGCCTGTCATTCAAGGGTAGCAAGTAGGCTGGAGGGAGGGAGAGTGTGAAGTGTGTGGGTGTGGTAATGGGGAGGTGTCCTGGCATGACATGTCACTTGTCACATGTCATTTGCTGGCTCTTCCTGTGCTGCTGTGGTGAGGGGGTTACTTCTCTCTGGCCCCAGCAGCTGATAGCTATCACTCAAGCACAACAAGAAGATTCCATGGATAATTTCACTTGGATGGATTTTTGACCCCATTACAGGTCCATTCTGACTTCTACACTCTCTCCCATCACGTGGGAAGACAATGCAATAAAAATAATAATTTTGGCCACAAGGTCACTTATGTCACTCTGGTTCTGGGCACCTCTTTTGCCCTGTTAGTTATTTTTCCCTTTTCAAAAACCTTTAAAACCTTTGGTTATCATTAGGTAAGATTTTATGCTTATTTTAAGTTTTATCCATTAATCTTTTTGAACCATTAGCTTACACTGGTTGACTAATTGACTAATTTCCATGCCAACACACATCAACATTCGTCCAGTAGAAAGCTTCAGAGTGCTGCTGAAGCAAACGAACCTGTAATGAATACAATAATTCAGGCTGTTTTACCCTTGATGCCACCCACTCTCACTCGTCCAATATTGTATATTAAGAAATGTATTTTAGATTTTTTTGTATTAAGACTAAGGTTAGATAATTAATTACTGAAGTTTTATGTCAGCCTTGTTTCTGTATTACATTTGAAAAACCTCAGCTAGCTGGCATCCAACAGTATGGTATTACCATGGAACTGGTATAAATGATAATAAAGAAACTGCAATTTTTTGTAATGAAAAATTGAAAATCACAAATACAAGTTTAATCGGCCATTTGCTGATGTACTTAGTTAAAGTTGTGGCATAGCAGTGTCTGGCACCATCACACTCTATCATTTGGCCATTGCTGGTGTTTCAGGGGCAAGTGCCAGTGTCATTGGATACTAGCTATCTAACTATTCTCTTTATCACCTCAGAAATTCAGACAAGTTCTGCTTGACAGTCTTACCTCAGATGCATATTGTACAACTTATGGTTACGCAAAGATTTTGAATGTAAATCCAGAGTAACTTGTGCACTTGAATGATTTGCTCCCAATCCTGTCATTAGTGTAATGCTAACCAGTCACTAAATTTGAATACTGACTTAATTCCCTTGGATAATGATAAGCAAGTCCCTTGATATATATTTTATTCTTTAATAAGATCAGGGTTTTAACTACTTGAAGAAAAAGCACAGGTTAGTGCTATGCATTTATTATAAATTTTTAGGGAAGGGGATATGTATTCATAACATATGAGAATATACCTATGAGTATATGTATATACATATGATATATACTTACTCAATTATTTTATGCCACTTGCTTGCTGTCAAGTACATTTTTTTTATATATATTCAAGATATAAAATAGAACCTCATTAAAAATAATGTTTTGTAAATCAAGAAATACCTGATGTACAAAATAATGCTTTTGTATAGCTTCCTTTTCATCGTAATTTCCTCTATTTTCAGAGGTTTACATTATCTACTGTATTTGGTGTTGTGGACTCCAGTGCAATAATCTTACTACCTGAAGATATTTGAACATACAATCACTGTCACTGGGTAATTTCCTCTCAAGCTGATTTGCAAAAATATTTCCTAGCTGTTTTTGAAGGTGTGGTAAACTGACTCTGTATTCTTACTAAAATTCTTATTTATCTTGAAAGTACCATACTATACAAATAGAGGTAACTCACTATCTTGCAAATAAATAAGGCTTGCAGGAAAAATACAAAATCAGAATGTCACAGGTTTCAAAGGAAGATAAGAATATGATGGGCAATCAGCAGATGAGGGCATCACTCAATGACTGTTGCAATGTTCAAATGTCTCCATGTGGCAAAATCTCTGTGCTGCAATCCATGATGCAGAGCCTAGTTATATCATTGGTGGGTTCTTTATTTGAACAGTAAAACCAAATGGTAGTTGCTATGAAATAGTCTGGACTACACCTTTTGCTTAGCCACAATAGGCTTAGCAGTATTCTTTAAAAGTTAGCATAGCTTATAGACAAGATGTGTTACCTTAATTCAACAAGAGATGAGGTCACTATATGGTAGATTGTATATGAATTCAAATACTTGTACATTATTCTATTTGGTATAAATTTTTAAATGCAACAACATTGAAAATGAAATAGAAATAAAGATTTGTCCCTTCACGGCAGTGAGACTGATATCATTACCTGTTCAAATATGAAATAAAAGAATTCTTATTGAGAATAGAATTTGGATGAAATCTTTACTTGTAGCTCAACTGGAACATTTGCTTTATTTATTGTAATATTCTTATTAATATAACACTTGTACTACATAATATGGTTTTAATAGTATCAGTCATGAATGTGATATTACTTAGAGACCAATGTTACCATCAATCCAGTCACAAAGCAGAAGATGTTGTGGTGCAAGGCTGATGAACCAACTGGTGATAATTTCTTCCCATTACCACAACACAGCACTGTGTGTATGTGTGTGTGTGTGTGTGTGTGTGTTAAAGAGATGTAATAGCATTGTGCTGTATATAAACAAAAACTGTTGAATATTTACTTACTGTACCCGTGGTTATTTCATGAGACATTTGGGCAGAGCCCATCCTGTATTTTGTCACTTGTTACAAACATTCTGGTATTTTGTGTGTATCCTTGCTGCAGATGGCAATAAATATTGCTTCATAATACTTTTTTTCATGAGACATCCAGTATTTCTTTCTAAATTATCATTTCCAACTGAATGATAAGCTTCCTTCCATGCATTAGATGCCCTTTATGAGATATCAAATTTTAACAACTATTAACAAAAAATAAATACCTAAATAATATACTATTTAATTTTACATTGTACAATATGTAAAGATATATTTTATGATAGTGATCTTGATCAGTATGCATTTTGAGAATACAGTGGAACCTCAGTTATGGAACATCTCCCTTTCTGAACAACTTAGTTTTCGAACAAAAATTTTGACTCACAATTGCTTCAGTTGCTGTACCATAATTCAGTTTTCAAACAAAGTTTCTTGATTTCAAATACTACAAGACATAGCAAAAGATGTTATTTATTACTAATTTGTAGTTTCTGTAAATATTCCCTTTGTTTTTATATATTTGGAGGAGCAACATAGAGGGTAAGACAGTAATTCAATCTTTTAAATAAGTTAAATGTGAGCCTATTGAAGAACTTTGATGTAAACAAACAAGGTTTGGCACTCAGGAGTAATCTTGAGCTTCCTGTGGCTCTCTCTGTGACTCACATTGCCATCACTACTGCAGAACTGCATTTTCCCAGTAGCTATTCCTAGCAGCAATATGTCTAAGTGTTATAATCACCTTAATTTTGGCAGTGAGTGGGTTGCTCCTCTCTGTGTTACTCTGTAAGGCTTCCCTCATTTGATTGGTGACAAAGAGAGTGCCTGCACTGTCTAAAAAATATCTTTTGATGAGTTTTGTGTCACAAAGCTCATTCACTATATCCTTTATGGATAAAAATTTTTTTAAGCTGAAGATGTTGTAGAGCAGCCATCTTAGCAGTGGGAGCATTGGTCATTACCCACTAAGAAATGGTGGATGGGTGTCTGAGAATGAATTAATCTGTTTTACATTGGTTCCTATGGGGAAAATGGTTTAAGTTTTTGAACGTTTTGGATTTTGAACGGCATTCAGGAACGAGTTAAGTTTGAAAGCCAAGGTTCCATTGTATATCTACTCATATATATATATATATATATATATATATATATATATATATATATATATATATATATATATATATATATATATATATATATATATATATATATATATATATATATATATATATATATATAATTTATTTATTTATTCATTTTCTTTTTTTAAGTATTTGCCCACCTTTACTGCCTGTCCATAAATTATGATGTATTCATCTACAGTAGTGTACATTAGTGTACAGTGCTGGTTATTGCATTATGCTAGAGTAGACTTATAAATCATGTAATTATGAAATAGTTTCTCTTAATGGTGGTCTGTATATGTAGAGGTACCGTATCTATTACTTTTGAGTCTTACCAACACCTAAGTATGATTTTGAAATGATTGGATAGTGGAGGGATGAGAGAATAATGGAAAGCTGTAGATATGTAATATCATCATAAAGTATGAGGAATTTCAGATAAAGTTGATGAGTTCTATAAAACTGAGATTTTGAGATTGGTTCAAGGGACAAAGAGGTTAATAAAAGTAATCAGACAGAAACAACCAAATTTTATAAGTAATATAATTTAGGGTCATGAAAAGGAAATGTTTTTTTCTTTACTTATACTCCTGTTTTATTTGTACATTTTTAAGCTTCTTATTTACAAATATAGTTTCTTTTCATTTATTAGCTTATTTACTATCCAGCAAAATAAAATGGGTACACAGTTGCAGTGCTGTAAGATGGCACATTCCATTTTTCCATTTTCTTTCCTTTAGTCCATATTTTTTAAAATGTGAAACTTAATGATAAATGATGATTTGTTGCAAGAAACTCAAAACTGCTCAATGACACTTTCTGGATATGTACTCATAATTATCTTTATATAATTGGCACTATAGTAGTTATTCAAACCCTTTGGACCTGTACAAATTATTTAGTACTTTAATCTCCTGTCCAAAAATTTTATTATTGTTTCATCCCACTGTAAGGCCAGTATTTCTTTCACAGTCCTACAAGCTTGTGCTTAATACCTACTTGCTTATCTCAGTCATTAGAGAGTCATCAAACATGGCAAGCATGGCTTAAATTAGAATTTTTTCCTTGAAAATCTGTAATATTCACATATATATTCAGTTACCTTATGAAATGATGCCTAATATATATATATATATATATATATATATATATATATATATATATATATATATATATATATATATATATATATATATATATATATATATATATATATATATATATATATATATATATATATATATATATATATACCATGACAGCTTTTTTTTTTTTTTTTTTTATGTAGGAAGGATACTGGCCAAGGGCAACAAAAATCTAATAAAAAAAAATGTTGTAGTGACTGAGACTACAGAGACCCTTAAACATTACATTGGTACTGTACCTGATATTAATCTAAATTCTGACATCAAAGGTGGTTCATTTTACACTTCTGTGATAGGGATTCAGTCCTTGGCTAAAGCACCTTTAATGGCTGAGCATATCATGCCCAAATCAGTTTCTCATTATTTCAGTGATGCTTCAGATGGGACATGTTAGTGGTGGCAATTGGCAAAGATTCCAGTTTGCTTGTTGTGGCTTGTAAGACAGTGTTGATAAGGGATCCAACACAACTTATTAGGTATTTTTCAAGAGAATGTTCTCAGCTATGCTGTCAAAAAGAAATGGAAGAGAGCTTGTTCTAGGCATGAGTAACACCACCATAAATTGATCTAAATGAAGGCAAAAGGTTAAGTAGTGATGAGAAGCTTAAAGGCTCCTGAAATTTTACAGGGACTTGGCAGTCATTATGGTCACTATGTATTGTGCTATGTGTATTTTACGTGTAATGGTCCGGGATTCCATCCACGGTGAAGGTACTTCTCTTGACTGAGCTTATCTCACCTTCTGATCAATTTTCATTGTTTCTATGATGCTCCAAAGAGAGGCATGATATAGTCATGACAATGGTGGCATGAACCACTTACTAATGTCAGGATACAAGTCCAGAACTCTTAATCTTGGTGACTTGAGATGTGCTTGACTGAGTGGAAAGAAAAGTAAATTATTAAAATTATGATTAGTAATTTCATTTATCTCAAATAAAGTAAATTTGCATAAGATTATATGATTATCACTGAGAAAGTTGTAATATGACAAAAACAGACCAAATCAACATACTTTGAGTAATAACTGTAAGAGTTTCTACTTACATTAACAGACCACCCTATACACACCTGATTTCTGTTGTTATACGTACTCCTTTGAAAGAACATTTTCTCTCCGCTCAAGAACAGAATGCTGAGACCAGCACCAAAACCCAGGGCCACAAATGCTGTAAAAACCTGTAAAGAAGCATACAGTGGCTCCTCAAAAACTGCTCTGTTGGTTGTTTCCTAAACACACCCCAAAATTTCCTTCACTCACAATGCATATTACTTTGTTACATTTATATACATACATTGAATCTTTACTATTGCTCAACACATGGAATTTCACTGAGTAAGCGATGCCATGTCTGACATGGAAACTATTGGTTTTGAGATACAAAAATAATAGTAACTGAATAATGGTAATATTGAGAATAAAATATAATGATGATAGTAGTAATAGTAGTGGTAATAATAATAATAATGATAATAGTAATAATAATAATAAAAATAATAATAATAATAATAATAATAATAATAATAATAATAATAATAATAATAATAATAATAATTATTATTATTATTACTATTATTATTACAAATACATAGCATTTATAGTTATACTAATATGATATAAAAATTATCCTTCATTAAAATGAATTAATAAACAAATAAATTGTGGCAATGATGAGCATCATAATTTCTTAAAATTAGTTGCAAGATGACACCTCACTAAGTTCTATATTTATGTAGATCTTGTAAGTGAAGTTCTCTACCTACTGAGAGCTTTACATTCTTTATCAGGAAAGTTTCCAGTTACTGAAAATACCAGGGATAAGTGTAGTTTGGGACTTATGCAAGTAGAGTTCTTCCATGCTACAGTTTGTTGTTTTGTGATAAGCATCTTTTAGAACAAAATACCAAGAGCTTAAAATTCCAGGCTTTTGTCACTTTGACTATCAGAGAAGTAAAGATGCCACTGCTGCTTACATGAAATGTGTATTCTGTCTTTTAAGTGCCAAATAAAAGATACAAAAACAAAATTAATTAATTGAATTAAATGGAGAAATTTTGTGCTGGTTTCCTCACTTCTTACTCCCCTCAAGAACTCTGATGTATAAAAATTTAAAAGGAATTGCTAATTTTCAAACTGACATAACTGTAAATAGAAAGTTGATACGTAATAAAAATGAAAAGTCATATGAAAATAAAATATAACTGAGTAAACAAGTAAAAGCTGCCATAGTAAGAAAATCTCACACACCTGCTGAAACCCCAAAGGCATCACAGGGGAATTAACACAGTTGTAGGCACTTGGGTACCACTTCCTGGCTAGCTTTTGAAGGACTCCTGACTCCCTCAATCTGATGATGCTGTAGAAAAAATAAATAAATAAAAAAAATAAATAAAATAAATAAATAAATAAATAAATAAATAAATAAATAAATAAATAAATAAATATATATATATATATATATATATATATATATATATATATATATATATATATATATATATATATATATATATATATATATATATATATATATATATATATATATATATATATATATATATATATATATATATATATATTTATATATCAAGATATGAAACATAAGTAATGAAATTGATATTTCCCTTTACTTTCACTACAAACATATTTTCGCTTACTGGAAATCAAAAATTCCTGTGTAGGGTGAACCATTTGGCCATCCAAGAGCACCATCATTGAAGAGGAGATGTTGGCGGGCAGAATGAAAAATGCAGGCTCCTACAGGATCCAGTCTTTGTATCTCATAAGATCCCACATAAGCAAAGTCTGGGTCTCTGCTAGCTAGTGATCGCAACTCATCATAAGATGTAGCCAGGGTGTCAGAGTATGGCTCAATGAGTTCAGTCCAGTACTCTTGAAAGCCTTGACTCTAAAAAAAAAAAAAAAAAAAAAAAAAAAAAAAAAAAAAAAAAAGTTTTAAGGCACATGCATCAATAGCACAGTAAAAAATGAAATAGTGTTTGACTAACATCCACAGTTTGTTAAATTTTAAACAGCTTTGCACATACATGCTTTCTGATTTACCTAATGCCATGCATGCTGAATAATCTTTGCAAAACTCTTTGTCCAGTCTTAAAACTGTCAGGTCATTATATAGCTTACCCTCATGTCTTTCCCGGCTTTTCCTTTGATAGTATTGTCAACTTAAGTAACAAATATAATATCATGTCACTGGAGGACAGTATGAAAAGCAGGTATATCTGCAGTAAATCAACCATTTAAATGTTTCTTTTCTCATGTGAAGACATGTTAACACCTTTACACTATACAAATTCATATTACTGCCAGCAAGTGCAGCAAGTGACTGCTGAACTTACCTGAAAGAACTCCTCTAATACTGAGCCCTTAAGGATTCCTAAACGATGTGTTCGTAGTTGCTTTAGGTCCGTCAATGATTCAAAGGGAAGACCTTCATCTACTACAGTAAGGAAAGACACCAGCGTGGCAGAGTATGCTGCCACAACCACAACTCCCACCATGTATACAATCCAGAAGAGAATATGTAAGCTGTCTGGCTCTGGGGGGTCTGGCCAACCTGTAATGCAAGTTGAGGCCTGTCTACACCAGGAAAAAGTGTTTGGAAGCAATGGAAATTGTTTGCAAGCAGTTTGGAAATAGTTTACAACCATTTGAGAAACAGTTTGGAAACATTTGAGAAAGATTTTGGAAACAGTTTGAAGATATTTGAGAAACATTCATCCATTCTTCCATCCATCTATCCATCCATCTATCCACTCATCTATCCATCCATTCATTTATCCATTTGTCCATCCATCCATCCATCCCCTCATCCATCCACTCATTCATTTATGTATCTACTCATTCATCCATCTATTCAATCATCCATCCAACCATGAAAATGATTTTCAGATTGTTTCCAAACTGTTTGCAAACTTTGTTTCTTAGCAATTTGGAAACATTTGAGAAACAATTTGGAAACATTGTTTCCAGACAACATTTCCTGGACATGTCCCTAAATTCTACAATGAATATTTTGATGATGAAGTAGGCTCTGATTGGTTCATTGCATCTAGAAACAAATGAGTCCCTTAAAACATTCTGGTATATTATTCACTTTGATAAAATGCAACTTAAGAAGTGAAATGCCTTTCAGACACATGGGTCTATAGATAGCTACCCGTGCACGGTAGGAAATAATCATGTTGGAGAGTACAAACTGAAGGTGAATGTAAATCAAAGTAAAATTTATGATATAAGAAAGGAATAAGAAAATGAAATCAAGAGAGAGAGAGAGAGAGAGAGAGAGAGAGAGAGAGAGAGACGGCGTTATGAAATTACTGTAATAACCACTATACATGTATGCATTATTCAGAGTAAAATGAAAGACAAAGGTCAATGATCCGAACAGATGAATAATAATAAAAAAAAAGTGGCATTGATAAGATGCACTTTAAAACTGATATGACATATTGATTGTGAAATGGTGGAAATAAAACATAGCACAGCTAATTAAATGGTCTGACCACATGGGAAGGAGTTTAGAAATTGTGAGATACATAAAGTCCCGTTCATACTACAGAATAGGACTGCGCTTCACTGCGCGCGGCATTCCCCTGACCAAGGATGAGAGACTCTCCTTACCTCTGACCATGTTCTGTGTGTGGACGGGGCTTTTAGTCACACTAGATTTGAATTTTTTATGAAAACGTTGATAAATTTAAGCAAGTTTTAACGTATAAATCTACTTCAGTATATGTAATGTTTATAAGTGCTATCTTAATGTAAATAAAAATCATATATTCAAGTAACTTAAGTCCACATTATACGTAACTGTGATGAATAAGATTTTGGTAAGCCATGCACGTGTGGCGCTGGCGTCGCGAGGCAACATGATCAACAACACCCAGTAGAGCTGCAGGACGGTGGAAGAACACTGAATGCGTGATGTCTTTGCGGTTGTCTGATAGTCGAACCCCAATGAGAGAAATACGTGCAGGTGGTGTTTTTACTATTCATTTAACAATGAAGTGGCCTTAGCTCCTTTGCCGCAAACTGATCCACCTGATCGTGGAGCTGTATCGTGTTTTGAGGAGGAAGAGATCCAATACAGTTCTCACTTCACTTCCCGCCACATACAAGCAGCCACACCTACGTGACGGACCTTAGCCTATGCAGTGAACCAATATTTTTTTTGCCATTTTTTTTTTTTTTCAGTCAGAAAACTGAACAATGGAGGGATGTCGAAAATGCAAACTACAATGCTGACAGTTCGTGCTATCTCCCGGCAGGCGAGGTAAGTGCCAAGATTGGGATTTTATTAGTTTACTTTCTTCGTACAAGCTTTGTATAACGATTTTAAGACAAATTCCCATTTTACTTCTTCACCATAATGGGAAAGTTTATTATTACTTAAGTTCAGCAGGCCTAATAGGTGGCGCCCGTACACTTAAAATGCACGATGCACCAAGGATGAGAGACTCATTCTTCAGATACATACATTACCAAGGGAGAGAGTATATAGCTTCCTTTTTGCCAGCAACATTGTACTCTCCTCAGTGAACGTTTGTATATAAATCACACCCTCCAAAAGCTCCCTGGCTACTGGCTGTTTGGGAGAGGCGTGTGCGTGTAGCAGGTGTGCCCTTTGTCTAGTATTATAATACTGTGGATACTGTAATAAACTGCTGCAGCGTCATGACTGTGATGTCACGCACATTCCTGCTGGCACCACACCACTCCCGTGGAGTCTGGCATCCACGGGCTGATAGTGCATATTCCATACTTTAGTAGATCCCATTATTTCTATGTTACGTAGAATACGAATTTATACGAGGTATGTGAGCAAGATTTTGTTCGTCTGTACGTGACGATACGACTTCCTAAAACTTCTGGAGAAAATGATCGAAGGGGGTTCATCGCACGTGACCGCCAAACGCTGATATGCGTGGAGTGCAACGGTAGATAAATTCTATTCTATTCTATTCTATTCGAGAGAGAGAGAGAGAGAGAGAGAGAGAGAGAGAGAGAGAGAGAGAGAGAGAGAATAAATAAATAAATAAAATGAAAAAATAATAAATAAATAAATAATAAATAAGTTAATAAAAAAAAAAAAAAAAAAAAAAAAAAAAAAAAAAAAATATATATATATATATATATATATATATATATATATATATATATATATATATATATATATATATATATATATATATATATATATATATATATATATATATATATATATATATACTCGTATATATATATATAACGAATAAGTAAATAAATAAGTTAATAAATAAATAAATGAATAAATAAATAAATATATATATATATATATATATATATATATATATATATATATATATATATATATATATATATATATATATATATATATATATATATATATATATATATATATATATATATATATATATATATATATATATATATATATATATATATATATATATATATATATATCACCTTGCTGGGTGAAAGCGGCCCACATCAGTAGCAAGGAGTCCTTCTTCCATAGTCGATACTTCATGGCTTCTCTGTTGTGGGTCAGCCAGACCGTCCGTTTTTCTATGCCTGCCTTTGTCTTTTGCATCTCCTGATGCAAATACCAGTGGGCTATACAGCAGAATATCGCACCCAGGATTACTATGGTGAGGCCCAGCCCTATCCATAGACTCTTGGAGAAAGGTCTAGTATAAGAGGACCAGGACACTGCTGACCTTGCTTGCGGTTTAGCGAAAATCCGGTAGCTTACGGTAGGAACAGCAACGTACGGAATAAAGAAAGAAATAAGTATATTATAAGAAATACCTCTAGTAACACACACACACACACACACACACACACACACACACACACACACACACACACACACACACACACACACACACACACACACACACACACACACACACACACATTATAAAATAGATGGAAATACCAACCTTAAAAATAAAGAAATAAATAATGGAAAAGATTTATCAATGAAGGGACAAGGAGCGGCTGGATATTTAAAAAGACTCGGGAAGGGGCTGTAAAAATATGTTTGAATGAAGAAAAGGAAGAAGAAAAGTGGACTACAGCTTTCTTGCGTAGAAACCTGGAATAGCTTAAAAAGAGTTGATAAGAGGCGAGGAATGTACTTACGCACATCAGTTGAGAGAAAAAAAGAAAAAGATGACAACACGAGTGTAGCTCAGTCCCTCTATATTACTACTGGATAAACAGGACCTACTTGTGTGCAAAGGACTGGCAAGCACAACGTAGCATTAATAATTACTCGTGTCCCATTAGTATATTGGTTTGGGATCGAAGTTGAAAAAAAAAAATCGCCATGCAATTTGCGCTACCACCGAGCGGGTGAAAGACCGGCGAGCGGATGAAAGTTGTTGTTGAGCAAGCGTATGCTAAATAATATGATCTGTGTTATGGGAGTTGAAGTGAACTAGTATATGAAGCATAGGTAATACTAAGGAAACTAAGTTAATTAGAGTATAGATTAAGGAAACTGAATTCATTATAGCAGTTAATTACAGTAGTGAAGATATGTGAGAGGAACTAGCTGTGGAGAGCTTAGCTGCAGAGAGGTAGTGAGGGTTGTGTTTATGTGGTAAAGTTGATGACATGGCGCGTAGGGTAGATGAGACAGAGGGATCTCCGTAGAGGAATGAGTCAACCGGGAACTATTGCTGACCTAAGGGTAAGACGGGCAGGCGTGAGGCGCCGAGGGCCAGCAGGAACGAAGCCCGGAGGGACAGATTCCTTTGTACCGCCACCGAGTTAGGGTGTGACTGCTCCAGGAAAGATCGGACCTCTACAATACAGGCGCAGGTGTTGCTTGGTGACAGACCTCCTTAAGATCCTAAACACGTGAGTTCCACATCTGTATTACGAGGGGTTGATTGCTCTAATTAGCATACTTCATAATTAGTGATGCATTATGTTGATACAATATGTAATGGTTAGCAGTGTTACGTATGTCTTATGTATGTCTTATGTATGTCTTCAGGTTTGACCTAATGCAGTAAACGATTCGCGTCACCGTGTGGGTCTTAAATCCTTTAGCTGCCTCTGGGGAGCTACAATTTGTATTCGAACATATATACATACGTCAGTTCATACTTATCGGTACATGAGCAGTACGTAATAGATTCATACATGTACTGTACGCTGATTAGATAAATATCGTTATGATTATTTATATATGTATACAAGTTATCGGTAACTTCACTAGTTTGGCATGCAATTTACTTGTCATTATCTTTTGTTCAATAATCCACTAGAAGCCAGAAAAAAAACTAAGATTACTGTTTGTCTAATTAATACACTCATACATGTACTTTACACATCTACTAATTAGATTGATATCATTATTGTTATTTAGATATATATAAAAAATAATCCAGTTTTGTTTCCCTTGGTCAGAAAACTTCTTACATACGTAAAAGAAGAAGAAGAAGACGAAGAAAAAAAAATAATAAACTCACCTAAATCTGATGAGCACGGAGGAGTAATCGATGACTTGTGCTCTGCTGTAGGTCTGGGAGAGCTGGGCCACAATGACATGCGCCCGTCCACTCAACACATCTCCTATCAGCCCCGTCCATCGCCCGTTGCTGAGGGAACCGAACTCACCATCTGCTGGGGTGATCACCGAGTACCTAAAGAGAAAAGGTAGGATTAATTCTCTTTGTTATTAGTAACTTCGGGAGCTTCTCATATAATTTACTTGTTATTATTACTTTTTTTTTTTTTTTGCTCTGTAATCCACCAAAGTGCCAGAAGAAAATCCTACTGTATTTATAATTAACGAAGTTGGTTTTGGTACTTCAGCGAAGTTTTGATTGATTTATTTTGTTATGTTCATATGTGCATACTCGTATATCCATCAGAGGTGTTTATGACAACACAAAAGAGAAAAGATTCTAGAAATGGCAGCCCTGTTTCTCTAGCTGTGCTTACTTACGTGAAGTTCATTTCTGCCCTGAATAATTCCCACACGTCTCCGAAGTAACCCGTCAGGACTTCGTGGCCCAGCGCCTTGTCGAAGTGAGACTTTTGTGCCCTTGTGTCCTTCCGAGGAAGAAGTAATAATTACATTTGTAATAATTCTGTTAAAGACTAATCAAAATTATCAAGGAAAATCATGGATGGATTTGGCAATAGATAATATAAATAGTATTCATTCTTCATCCTTACACATACCTATATTGCCAACTATTTACTGTAGGGAATCATGCACGTTACTGCTGTGCGGTACAATTTTGATACATAAAAGTGCAAAAAAAAAAAAAAAAAAGTTCAGCTTGTAAGACTTGGGGGCTAGCTGGGTTGTCCCTTATCCATCCCAGCCTTTGTACAGCTTAGCAGTTTTGAATGGGTGCATCGTATTTACGCAGCGCCTCGATCTCCAGTTCTTCATAAGTGTTACACCCGACCAGGGTAATGGAGGACCAGCGATTCCTTAAGGGTTGCTACTCCCCACCACTGACTATCGTTCTGTCCGATCGGCCAATGGCATGGCATGCCTTTATTCCCGACACCTCTACTTTCAGGTGTTGGGTTGGGCACGTGTACACTTTGCACTTCTAGGCCGGCAATTTCTCCAACTATGCCGGGGCGCACCCTCCATGTCTCCCCCACTCCCCCCGCCGCACAGCAGAGTCCCCCCCGGGTCGTCTGTCGGCCCGCCCAATCATGCCTTAATGCCTTAAGTTAGAGTACATCACCCCCAACAATGTTGTTCCCAGTGGCTGGGACGTGAGCGAGCCATCCGCCATCCTACTGCACGTCCGGCAGGGACGTGCAGTAGGAGGGGCGTTGTGGCTCTGGGTCACCGGCTAGGCTAGGGTAACTCCCCCTCGATGGTGTTGCTTCCGTGGTGGCTGGGACTGTTCCGCCACCGTCAGCTGCACTGCCTTCCCTGGGCAGAGGTACCAGCTGGGGCGTGCAGGGGGAGCGTTGTAGCTCTGGATCACCAGTTAGGCTAGTCGGAGTGATCACCGCTGGTCGCTGTTGAGGTCAGTTGGTGAAGGATGGCACTCAACATCCGTAGAGTTTTCCCGGTGCCCCAGGTGCCCTTCGGGCCGGTGCGCTGCTGCGTGCACGGCCCGCCGGTGTGGCACTCTGGACGCTTCCACTTGCGGATGTCGAACCAGCTTGCTGCACACTATCCACACTCCAACTATCCCCCGGGGTGCCGGAGGGGTTGGTGACGGAGACGCCGACTGAGAACGTCCCCCGGCGCGCCGTGGGCACAAGCGTCCGCACTCCTTAGGTCTGAAGCCGGGACATCACACGTTAGTCTTAGTCAGTCACGAGGCGCAGAGTCGATCCTTCGGGAGGCACTGACGAAGACGCTGACAGGAGGCTACCTGAATGCGGGGGTCGCTGGGCACACGGCCTACGCCCACCAGAGATATTTTGTTACTGTCTCCGTTTCGTCGCAAGATGTCCTGGCTCTCCCTGTCCCCACAAGAGGATTGTTACTCCCAACGCCATGCCACCTGTGACCCTCATAAAAGGGGTCACGTGGATGGAGTTCGGTCAGCAGTTTTTCATGTAAACACAGGTCTGCGCTACCATCTCATAGCTCATGTGCGTACCCACAGGCGCTTGGGTACTTGTGTGTGGGTGCGTGTGGGTATTTGTGTGAGTGTTTGTGTGTAGGTGTGTGTGTGTGTGGGGGGGGGGGCGTAAGAACAATAAGTATCATTGCTTCTTTTTGGGAGTTAGAAGTTTTCATACGACTTAAGCATTTGATATTTTCTTATGGCCTGATATCCATCATGACCACTGTATCTTCCATTATCGACTTGAGATTCTCTCTGACCAATCACTTCATTTTTCTGTATCTTTCTATATCTCTTCACCTCCCCATGCAGTAAGCACCTGAAGTGCTTTCAGCCTCCTCTTGCGTGTACGAGAAATACGGTACTCTCGATTTTTACAGTGGTACATGTAATCGCTGAGGGGTTCCTCGGGCTGCAAGTGTCTCTCTTTAGCTCTGACCTTGCAGCACCTCTGCCAGGCCGTGTGAATGAAGATGTTACTAAGTTCTTGTATCATTAGTCTTCACTGAGACTCAAAAGCGATCGTGAAATATAAATGCGATTTCTAGTTTTCAAGTGATGTGTATAGGAACGTCTCTCACCTTATGTATCAGTCACCAGATCACTAGATTCATGACTATTGCTGCTTAGTGTTCCTTGATCTTTCTTACCGACTTGAGGCAGTTAACGTTGCCTTGGACAGACGATATAGCCTTAGTCAAGTCCTAATGTTTTGTCCTATTGTGTGATATCTTGTCTGGGCAGGAACTCGTCTTACCTTCGTGTGCAAGGAATTTCTCCGTGTTATAACGTTTTTGGAAGGTTGAAGTAGTTTGGTAATGTGGCAAGTCTCTCTCTCTCTCTCTCTCTCTCTCTCTCTCTCTCTCTCTCTCTCTCTCTCTCTCTCTCTCTCTCTCTCTCTCTCTCTCTCTCTCTCTCTCTCTCTCTCTCTCTCTCTCTCTCTCTCTCTTTCTTTCTTTCTTTCTTTCTTTCTTTCTTTCTCTCTCTCTCTCTCTCTCTCTCTCTCTCTCTCTCTCTCTCTCTCTCTCTCTCTCTCTCTCTCTCTCTCTCTCTCTCTCTCTCTCTCTCTCTCTCTCTCTCTCTTTTGCGTCTTTGCTGGCAGGCGCGTAAAGGCCTGTCCACACCAGGAGACATTGTTTGGAAACAATGTTTTGCAAACAGTTTTCGAGAAACTGTTTCCAAACAGTCTGCAAACAGTTTGGAAACTATTTACAAAACAGTTTCCTGTCTAGACCTTAGTTGCCATCCTGCCTGCAATGAGTGTAGAGGTTGCTGCAGCAGCCTCTGTATTTTAATCGGTACTTTTGATAAATTCATGGAAGGGCAAGAAAAAGAAAAAGAGATGAGTGAGGAATATTTTTTTAGAAAAAAGAGCTTTTTTCTCCTTCTTGGTAGCTCAGACTGCCGCTGACAGGTGTACTTAAACACTCCAGAGCGATAACGATCCCTGGCTAGGCTTTGGAACGGAGCAGGCAATAGGGTGGTGACAGTGATGACTTTGTAGTTGTTAGACTACTGGGTGTATATGCAGGAAGGGGAGAAGGTTAATTTTACTCTAATTGCAAGGAATTTGATATATTTAAAGCAGCAAGTTTTTCTGCTTGCGGGGTGATAAACTTTTCCTGTCATTTTGCTTCCCTACCCTGGACTTTATGTATTGATAAAGTGTTATGAGTTGCTTGTATGTTGCCAGTAGTAAGTGTGGTCTCGTGATTTGGCTTTGTGTTCCCTGAGGTGCACAGCCGGCCAGTCAGCAGAGGTGGCATAGTGAGCAGTGAGTGGTAGACATGATACTGCGGCGACTGGAAAAATAATACCACCCTCTCTGAGATAACGATTTCTAGGCAAAGTGGTTGTTAGGTTGCTATGTACACATTGCTGTTGTGTATGTAATCATCACTCTCTGCTGTGGCGAGGCATGAAGAACTATACGTCTGGTGA